>NC_091454.1:233702319-233894819 GCF_027789765.1 Dendropsophus ebraccatus
TGTCCTCCCCTCCTCAGCATGCCCCCCATTCATCCACACCATGTCCTCCCCTCCTTAGTATGTCCCCCATTCATCCACACCATGTCCTCCCCTCCTTAGTATGTCCCCATCCATGCACACCATGTCCTCCCCTCCTTAGTATGTCCCCATCCATGCACACCATGTCCTCCCCTCCTTAGTATGTCCCCATCCATTCCTACCATGTCCTCCCCTCCTCAGCATGCCCCCCATTCATCCACACCATGTCCTCCCCTCCTTAGTATGCCCCCCATTCATCCACACCATGTCCTCCCCTCCTTAGTATGTCCCCATCCATGCACACCATGTCCTCCCCTCCTTAGTATGTCCCCATCCATGCACACCATGTCCTCCCCTCCTTAGTATGTCCCCATCCATGCACACCATGTCCTCCCCTCCTTAGTATGCCCCCCATTCATCCACACCATGTCCTCCCCTCCTTAGTATGTCCCCATCCATGCACACCATGTCCTCCCCTCCTTAGTATGTCCCCCATCCATGCACACCATGTCCTCCCCTCCTTAGTATGTCCCCATCCATGCACACCATGTCCTCCCCTCCTTAGTATGTCCCCCATCCATGCACACCATGTCCTCCTCTCCTCAGCATGCCCCCCATCCATTCATCCACACCATGTCCTCCCCTCCTTAGTATGTCCCCATCCAAGCACACCATGTCCTCCTCTCCTCAGCATGCCCCCCATTCATCCACACCATGTCCTCCCCTCCTTAGTATGTCCCCATCCATGCACACCATGTCCTCCCCTCCTTAGTATGCCCCCCATTCATCCACACCATGTCCTCCCCTCCTTAGTATGTCCCCATCCGAGCACACCATGTCCTCCTCTCCTCAGCATGCCCCCCATTCATCCACACCATGTCCTCCCCTCCTTAGTATCTCCCCATCCATGCACACCATGTCCTCCCCTCCTTAGTATGTCCCCATCCATGCACACCATGTCCTCCCCTCCTTAGTATGTCCCCCATCCATGCACACCATGTCCTCCTCTCCTCAGCATGCCCCCCATTCATCCACACCATGTCCTCCCCTCCTTAGTATGTCCCCATCCATGCACACCATGTCCTCCCCTCCTTAGTATGTCCCCATCCATTCCTACCATGTCCTCCCCTCCTTAGTATGTCCCCATCCATGCACACCATGTCCTCCCCTCCTTAGTATGTCCCCATCCATGCACACCATGTCCTCCCCTCCGTAGTATGTCCCCATCCATGCACACCATGTCCTCCCCTCCTTAGTATGTCCCCCATCCATGCACACCATGTCCTCCTCTCCTCAGCATGCCCCCCATTCATCCACACCATGTCCTCCCCTCCTTAGTATGTCCCCCATCCATGCACACCATGTCCTCCCCTCCTTAGTATGTCCCCATCCATGCACACCATGTCCTCCCCTCCTTAGTATGTCCCCCATCCATGCACACCATGTCCTCCTCTCCTCAGCATGCCCCCCATTCATCCACACCATGTCCTCCCCTCCTTAGTATGTCCCCCATTCATCCACACCATGTCCTCCCCTCCTTAGTATGTCCCCATCCATTCCTACCATGTCCTCCCTTCCTGAGCATGTTCTCCATCCTTCCACACCGTGTCCTCCTCTCCTTAGCATGCCCCTTATCCATCCCTACAGTGTCCTCCTCTCCTCAGCATCCAACCCTGTCCTCGCTCTTCAGCATGTCTTCCATCCATCCAACCAACCCTATCCTTGCTCCTTAGCTTGCCCCCCCATCCACACAATGTCCTCCCCTCCTCATTGTGTCCTCCATCCAATCACAACATGTCCTCCTCTACTCAGCATGTCCCACATCCATCCACAATATGTCCTCCTGTCCTCGGCATGTCCTCCATCCATATCCAACCCATGTAGTACTGTGCTCTGCCGGGATGTTGGCGGATGAGGGAGAATACTTAAAAGAAGAAGAAGACCTGGGCCCGTGTATAGACTTTTACTTAGTCTTCACACCACCTTATGCCCACTACACTCGGCTGAACCTTCCTAGAGGGTGACACAGGCCCCAGACCTTGTTGTTTGGGATGAGCGGAATGCTGAGGGTTCCCTGCTGACATCCGCGCTGCAAGATAAAGTTCATAGGCTTATTGCAACTTTGCTCTATCTAGGTCAGTTCCTGGCTCTTTTGGCTTTGATGGATACTGTCCTGCTCTGTGACTTCTCCTTGTCCACGGCGTGGGTTGAGGTTGTCTCTAGCAGGTCCTCTTCTAAGAGGGGTTTAACAGTGCACAGTGTTGTGTAGCATTACTTGTAAGAAAGTTGTTAGAAGGGTACTTCCCATACAGGGTTCTAGCTAAGACTGTCTTACTCTTCCTTTCTCCCACGTGACTTACTTCCCCAGCGTGACTAATGTGCGCTGTGCGTGCGTGACTAATGTGCGCTGTGCGTGCGTGAAGAGTGCAACAGAAGAAATAGAAGGGAGGTGATTGGAGAGAAGAAAACAAGACTCCTACTGGTCTACAGATTCAGGTGACACATAAGGAAACAATAACCCTTTACATCCTCCAGCTGTGTGGCTTCCAAATACACATATATATAATACAGCGCCATCTAGTGACGAACTTTAGTACTACTTTCATCACCACACAAGAACAATAAGTACAGACTTTTGCAAGGGTGTATACAACTGTAACACCCGTGGTAGGACACCACACATCCACTCCATGTCCTCCTCTCCCCAACATGCCCTCCATCTATCCATCCCTGTCCTCTTCTCCTCAAGGTGTCCTTTATCCATCCACACCATGTCCTCTCTTATTAACATGTCCTCCATCCAGTGTCCTTTCCTTCTCAGCATGTCCGTCACCTATCCGCAGGCAATCCTGACTGTTATGACCTCTATAGCTTGCCCTTTGCACTGGTGGTAGATTTGGTGAACATGGTGAACAGCAAGGGTAATACATTATAGGCCGGATAGGCCACTTGGTCTTCTCAATCTTTAGCTTATAGTTGTCAGGATGCTAATGCAAGCTCATTGTGATTAGCATCTAGGAGCCGTGACCTCTACAATAAGGGCAGATCAGGGTCGCTTTAACCAGAGGGCACATGGTGCACGTGCACTGGGCCTACTGGTTAAAGGGGCCCCCCCCCAGCAGGCCGGCCGTTGCTATGTGCGACCAGTGCGGTCGCACAGGGCTCGGGCCACCAGCCTGTCAGGGGGGAGCGCCATGGATGGGTAATCTACTTACCCCTCCATGGCGCCCCCTGCAGGGCCCCCCCCCCCCGTCCGCCACTACCCCCGCCCGCCCGCTGCTGCGATACTGACAGAGAGAGAGCCTGTGCCACAAGAGGCCGCACTCTCCCTCTAGCGCCCAACGTCACTGGAGCGTCGGCGCGAGGGTAAGGGGAGTGCAGCCTCTTGTGACCGCAGGAAGTGCGGCCACAAGAGGGAAGAGAAGAGGAACGCGTGGACCTAGGTGAGTAACAGTGTTTGTTTTTTTCAATGTTATATGGAAGGGGAAGCGCATATACTATTGGGGAGCACAGGGGGCTATATACTATGGGGGAGCACAGGGGAGCTATATACTATGGGGGAGCACAGGGGAGCTATATACTATTGGGGAGCACAGGGGGCTATATACTATGGGGGAGCACAGGGGGCTATATACTATGGGGGAGCACAGGGGAGCTATATACTATGGGGGAGCACAGGGGGCTATATACTATGGGGGAGCGCATATACTATTGGGGAGCGCATATACTATGGGGGAGCACAGGGGAGCTGTATACTATGGGGGAGCACAGGGTAGCTATATACTATGGGGGAGCACAGGGGGCTATATACTATGGGGGAGCACAGGGGGCTATATAATATTGGGGAGCACAGGGGGCTATATACTATGGGGGAGCACAGGGGAGCTATATACTATGGGGGAGCACAGGGGGCTATATACTATGGGGGAGCACAGGGGGCTATATACTATGGGGAGCACAGGGGAGCGCATATACTATTGGGGAGCGCATATACTATGGGGGAGCACAGGGGAGCTATATACTATGGGGGAGAACAGGGGAGCTGTATACTATGGGGGAGCACAGAGGAGCTATATACTATGGGGGAGCACAGGGGGCTATATACTATGGGGGAGCACAGGGGAGCTATATACTATGGGGGAGCACAGGGGAGCTGTATACTATGGGGGAGCACATAAACTATTGGGGAGCACAGGGGAGCGCATATACTATTGAGGAGCACAGGGGAGCGCATATACTATGGGGGAGCGCATATACTATTGGGGAGCGCATATACTATGGGGGAGCACAGGGGAGCTATATACTATGGGGGAGCACAGGGGAGCTATATACTATGGGGGAGCACAGGGGAGCTGTATACTATGGGGGAGCACAGGGGAGCTATATACTATGGGGGAGCACAGGGGAGCTTTATACTATGGGGGAGCACATAAACTATTGGGGAGCGCATATACTATTGAGGAGCACAGGGGAGCTATATACTATGGGGGAGCACAGGGGAGCTGTATACTATGGGGGAGCACATAAACTATTGGGGAGCACAGGGGAGCGCATATACTATTGAGGAGCACAGGGGAGCGCATATACTATGGGGGAGCGCATATACTATTGGGGAGCGCATATACTATGGGGGAGCACAAGGGAGCTATATACTATGGGGGAGCACAGGGGAGCTATATACTATGGGGGAGCACAGGGGAGCTGTATACTATGGGGGAGCACAGGGGAGCTATATACTATGGGGGAGCACAGGGGAGCTTTATACTATGGGGGAGCACAGGGGAGCACATAAACTATTGGGGAGCGCATATACTATTGAGGAGCACAGGGGGCTATATACTATGGGGGAGCACAGGGGAGCGCATATACTATTGGGGAGCACAGGGGGCTATATACTATGGGGGAGTACAGGGGGCTATATACTATGGGGGAGCACAGGGGAGCTATATACTATGGGGGAGCACAGGGGGCTATATACTATGGGGGAGCACAGGGGAGCTATATACTATGGGGGAGCACAGGGGGCTATATACTATGGGGGAGCACAGGGGAGCACATAAACTATTGGGGAGCACAGGGGGCTATATACTATGGGGGAGTACAGGGGGCTATATACTATGGGGGAGCACAGGGGAGCTATATACTATGGGGGAGCACAGGGGGCTATATACTATGGGGGAGCACAGGGGAGCTATATACTATGGGGGAGCACAGGGGGCTATATACTATGGGGGAGCACAGGGGGCTATATACTATGGGGGAGCACAGGGAAGCACATAAACTATTGGGGAGCACAGGGGTCTATATACTATGGGGGAGTACAGGGGGCTATATACTACTGGGGAGCACAGGGGGCTATATACTATGGGGGAGCACAGGGGGCTATATACTATGGGGGAGCACAGGGGGCTATATACTATGGGGGAGCACAGGGAACTATATACTATGGGGGAGCACAGGGGGCTATATACTATGGGGGAGCACAGGGGAGCTATATACTATGGGGGAGCATAGGGGGCTATATACTATGGGGGAGCACAGGGGGCTATATACTATTGGGGAGCACAGGGGGCTATATACTATGGGGGAGCACAGGGGGCTATATAGTATGGGGGAGCACAGGGGGCTATATAGTATGGGGGAGCACAGGGGGCTATATACTATTGGGAAGCACAGGGGGCTATATACTATGGGGGAGCACAGGGGAGCTATATACTATGGGAGAGCACAGGGGGCTATATGCTACTGGGGAGCAAAGGGGAGCTATATACTACTGGGGAGCACAGGGGCCTATATACTATTGGGGAGCACAGGGGGCTATATACTATGGGGGAGCGCATATACTATTGGGGAGCGCATATACTATTGGGAAGCACAGGGGGCTATATACTATGGGGGAGCACAGGGGAGCTATATACTATGGGAGAGCACAGGGGGCTATATGCTACTGGGGAGCAAAGGGGAGCTATATACTACTGGGGAGCACAGGGGGCTATATACTATTGGGGAGCACAGGGGGCTATATACTATGGGGGAGCACAGGGGGCTATATACTATTGGGGAGCAAAGGGGAGCTATATACTACTGGGGAGCACAGGGGGCTATATACTATTGGGGAGCACAGGGGGCTATGTACTATGGGGGAGCACAGGGGGCTATATACTATGGGGGAGCCCAGGGGGCTATATACTATGGGGGAGCACAGGGGGCTATATACTATTGGGGAGCACAGGGGGCTATATACTATGGGGGAGCACAGGGGGGCTATATACTATGAGGGGAGCACAGGGGAGCTATATACTATGGGGGAGCACAGGGGGCTATATACTATGGGGGAGCACAGGGGAGTGCATATACTATTGGGGAGCACAGGGGGCTATATACTATGGGGGAGCACAGGGGAGCTATATACTATGGGGGAGCACAGGGGAGCTATATACTATGGGGGAGCACAGGGGAGCGCATATACTATTGGGGAGCACAGGGGGCTATATAATATGGGGGAGCACAGGGGGCTATATACTACAGGGGGCTATATACTACTGGGGAGCACAGGGGGCTATATACTATTGGGGAGCACAGGGGGCTATATACTATAGGGGAGCACAGGGAGCTATGTACTATGGGGGAGCACAGGGGGCTATATACTATTGGGGAGCACAGGGGGCTATATACTATGGGGGAGCACAGGGGGCTATATATTACTGGGGAGCACAGGGGGCTATATACTATGGGGGAGCACAGGGGAGCTATATACTATGGGGGAGCACAGGGGGCTATATACTATGGGGGAGCACAGGGGCGCTGTATACTATGGGGGAGCACATAAACTATTGGGGAGCGCATATACTATTGAGGAGCACAGGGGAGCGCATATACTATGGGGGAGCACAGGGGAGCGCATATACTATTGGGGAGCGCATATACTATTGGGGAGCACAGGGGGCTATATAGTATGGGGGAGCACAGGGGAGCTATATACTATGGGGGAGCACAGGGGGCCATATACTATGGAGGAGCACAGGGGAGCGCATATACTATTGGGGAGCACAGGGGGCTATATACTATGGGGGAGCACAGGGGGCTATATACTACAGGGGGCTATATACTACTGGGGAGCACAGGGGGCTATATACTATTGGGGAGCACAGGGGGCTATATACTATGGGGGAGCACAGGGGAGCTATATACTATGGGGGAGCACAGGGGAGCTATATACTATGGGGGAGCACAGGGGAGCTATAAACTATGGGGGAGCACAGGGGGCTATATACTATGGGGGAGCACAGGGGAGCTATATACTATGGGGGAGCACAGGGGAGCTATATACTATTGGGGAGCACAGGGGAGCTATATACTATTGGGGAGCACAGGGGGCTATATACTATGGGGGAGCACAGGGGTCTATATACTATTGGGGAGCACAGGGGGCTATATACTATTGGGGAGCACAGGGGAGCTATATACTATTGGGGAGCACAGGGGTCTATATACTATTGGGGAGCACAGGGGTCTATATACTATGGGGGAGACCACAGGGGGGCTATATACTATTGGGGAGCACAGGGGAGCTATATACTATTGGGGAGCACAGGGGGCTATATACTATTGGGGAGCACAGGGGAGCTATATACTATGGGGGAGCACAGGGGAGCTATATACTATTGGGGAGCACAGGGGTCTATATACTATGGGGGAGAGCACAGGGGGGCTATATACTATTGGGGAGAGCACAGGGGGGCTTTATACTATTGGGGAGAGCACAGGGGGGCTATATACTATTGGGGGGAGAGCACACAGGGCTATATACTGTTGTGGGAGAGCACAGGGGGCTATATACTATTGTGGGAGAGCATAGGGGGCTATATACTATTGTGGGAGAGCACAGGGGGGCTATATACTATTGGGGGAGAGCACAGGGGGGCTATATACTATTGTGGGAGAGCACAGGGGGGCTATATACTATTGTGGGAGAGCACAGGGGGCTATATACTATTGGAGAGCACAGGGGAGCTATATACTATTGGAGAGCACAGGGGGGCTATATACTTTTGGGGGAGAGCACAGGGGGGCTATATACTATTGTGGGAGAGCATAGGGGGCTATATACTATTGGAGAGCACAGGGGGCTATATACTATAGTGGGAGAGCACAGGGGGGCTATATACTACTGGGGAGAGTGCACAGGAGGGCTATATACTAATGGGGGAGCGCACAGGAGGGCTATATACTAATGGGGGAGCGCAGGAGTGCGGAGGAGGGCTGTATATAACTGGAGGAGGTCTATATACTACAGGGACACCTTAAAACTATAGAGGCACAGAGGGGTGTAACTATGTAGGGGTACAGAGGGGTGTAACTACTGTATAGGGGTACAAGGGACCTAACTACTGTATGTGTTGGAGCCTTAAATATTTGTCTGGCAGATTCTAGAGAGAAGATTCACAGCCAGGAGAAGACTTCAAGGTGGCCCAGGCTGGATGGAGAGAAAAAGAAAAGGTGACAGACTCTGATCGGAGAAGACGCCCCCGGTGAGTCACTGGATGTAACTGCACTCTGTTATAGGGTTGTAGTGTTAGGGGTCATGATGTGGCGGTATTATGTAATGGTATCATTGGTGTTTTTATGTAATATGTAATCACTGTATGGTGGTAGGAGTGTTATACGGTAACTACTGTATGTATTGGGGCTCCTGATAGAGTGTGGGGGCAAATTCAGTACATTATACAATGTGCCGATAAGGAAGGGGGGGGGGGGCACCAATGTATTAAAACGGCCCTGGGGCAGATGTGATGATGTCTGCCATGCTGGTGTATCTAAATCTATTATATGAGAGGATATTGTCTGCCAAGCATGCACCTAATTCTGTCATACTACCTGCCATGCTGGTGTATCTAAGCCAATTGTGTGATACGGTCTGCTGCTCGTCTATCTAATCCTATCGTGTGCATTGCATCTAGGAGTTTACAGACAAGCAGCAGCATCTTTAGATCTTATTAAGTGGTTACAATCTGAGTGGGGGGAGGGGGCGTACTTAATATTCATAAGGGGGAGGGGCATTAGCACATAAATTCGCTGCTGCTCCAAATCTGCGGATTAGTGACCTGGGACACTGGGATAAGAGGATCAGGAACATGGCGGATATCACCCAGAAGAAGTCCTGCGGCCAAGTCATGAATGAATGGAAGGAATTTATATGGAACCCCAGGACGCGGGAGTTTATGGGCCGGACAGGCAGCAGCTGGGGTAAGAGAGGCTGGGGTAACTGGGGTAAGAGAGGCTGGGGTAACTGGGGTAAGAGAGGCTGGGGCAGCTGGGGTAAGGAGATGCTGGGGGCAGCTGGGGTAAGAGAGGCTGGGGTAACTGGGGTAAGAGAGGCTGGGGTAACTGGGGTAAGAGAGGCTGGGGTAACTGGGGTAAGAGAGGCTGGGGTAACTGGGGTAAGAGAGGCTGGGGCAGCTGGGGTAAGAGAGGCTGGGGGCAGCTGGGGTAAGAGAGGCTGGGGGCAGCTGGGGTAAGAGAAGCTGGGGTAACTGGGGTAAGAGAAGCTGGGGTAACTGGGGTAAGAGAGGCTGGGGCAGCTGGGGTAAGAGAGGCTGGGGTAACTGGGGTAAGAGAGGCTGGGGTAACTGGGGTAAGAGAGGCTGGGGGCAGCTGGGGTAAGGAGATGCTGGGGGCAGCTGGGGTAAGAGAGGCTGGGGTAACTGGGGTAAGAGAGGCTGGGGTAACTGGGGTAAGAGAGGCTGGGGCAGCTGGGGTAAGGAGATGCTGGGGGCAGCTGGGGTAAGAGAGGCTGGGGTAACTGGGGTAAGAGAGGCTGGGGTAACTGGGGTAAGAGAGGCTGGGGCAGCTGGGGTAAGAGAGGCTGGGGGCAGCTGGGGTAAGGAGATGCTGGGGGCAGCTGGGGTAAGAGAGGCTGGGGTAACTGGGGTAAGAGAGGCTGGGGTAACTGGGGTAAGAGAGGCTGGGGGCAGCTGGGGTAAGAGAGGCTGGGGGCAGCTGGGGTAAGAGAGGCTGGGGTAACTGGGGTAAGAGAAGCTGGGGTAACTGGGGTAAGAGAGGCTGGGGCAGCTGGGGTAAGAGAGGCTGGGGGCAGCTGGGGTAAGGAGATGCTGGGGGCAGCTGGGGTAAGAGAGGCTGGGGTAACTGGGGTAAGAGAGGCTGGGGCAGCTGGGGTAAGGAGATGCTGGGGGCAGCTGGGGTAAGAGAAGCTGGGGGCAGCTGGGGTAAGAGAGGCTGGGGTAACTGGGGTAAGAGAGGCTGGGGGCAGCTGGGGTAAGGAGATGCTGGGGCAGCTGGGGTAAGAGAGGCCGGGGGCAGCTGGGGTAAGGAGATGCTGGGAGCAGCTGGGGTAAGAGAGGCTGGGGTAACTGGGGTAAGAGAGGCTGGGGGCAGCTGGGGTAAGGAGATGCTGGGGCAGCTGGGGTAAGAGAAGCTGGGGGCAGCTGGGGTAAGAGAGGCTGGGGTAACTGGGGTAAGAGAGGCTGGGGGCAGCTGGGGTAAGGAGATGCTGGGGCAGCTGGGGTAAGGAGATGCTGGGGCAGCTGAGGTAAGGAGATGCTGGGGGCAGCTGGGGTAAGGAGATGCTGGGGCAGCTGGGGTAAGGAGATGCTGGGGGCAGCTGGGGTAAGAGAGGCTGGGGGCAGCTGGGGTAAGAGAGGCTGGGGGCAGCTGGGGTAAGAGATGCTGGGGCAGCTGGGGTAAGAGAGGCTGGGGCAGCTGGGGTAAGAGAGGCTGGGGTAACTGGGGTAAGAGATGCTGGGGTAACTGGGGTAAGAGAGGCTGGGGCAGCTGGGGTAAGAGAGGCTGGGGGCAGCTGGGGTAAGGAGATGCTGGGGGCAGCTGGGGTAAGAGAGGCCGGGGCAGCTGGGGTAAGAGAGGCTGGGGGCAGCTGGGGTAGGGAGATGCTGGGGCAGCTGGGGTAAGAGAGGCTGGGGGCAGCTGGGGTAAGGAGATGCTGGGGCAGCTGGGGTAAGAGAGGCTGGGGCAGCTGGGGTAAGAGAGGCTGGGGTAACTGGGGTAAGAGATGCTGGGGTAACTGGGGTAAGAGAGGCTGGGGCAGCTGGGGTAAGAGAGGCGGGGGGCAGCTGGGGTAAGGAGACGCTGGGGGGCAGCTGGGGTAAGAGAGGCCGGGGCAGCTGGGGTAAGAGAGGCTGGGGCAGCTGGGGTAAGGAGATGCTGGGGCAGCTGGGGTAAGGAGATGCTGGGGGCAGCTGGGGTAAGAGAGGCTGGGGGCAGCTGGGGTAAGAGAGGCTGGGGGCAGCTGGGGTAAGAGAGGCTGGGGTAACTGGGGTAAGAGAGGCTGGGGCAGCTGGGGTAAGGAGATGCTGGGGGCAGCTGGGGTAAGAGATGCTGGGGCAGCTGGGGTAAGAGAGGCTGGGGTAACTGGGGTAAGAGAGGCTGGGGTAACTGGGGTAAGAGAGGCTGGGGTAACTGGGGTAAGAGAAGCTGGGGCAGCTGGGGTAAGAGAGGCTGGGGCAGCTGGGGTAAGGAGATGCTGGGGGCAGCTGGGGTAAGAGAGGCTGGGGGCAGCTGGGGTAAGGAGATGCTGGGGCAGCTGGGGTAAGGAGATGCTGGGGGCAGCTGGGGTAAGAGAGGCTGGGGGCAGCTGGGGTAAGAGAGGCTGGCGGCAGCTGGGGTAAGAGAGGCTGGGGTAACTGGGGTAAGAGAGGCTGGGGCAGCTGGGGTAAGGAGATGCTGGGGGCAGCTGGGGTAAGAGATGCTGGGGCAGCTGGGGTAAGAGAGGCTGGGGTAACTGGGGTAAGAGAGGCTGGGGTAACTGGGGTAAGAGAGGCTGGGGTAACTGGGGTAAGAGACGCTGGGGCAGCTGGGGTAAGAGAGGCTGGGGCAGCTGGGGTAAGGAGATGCTGGGGGCAGCTGGGGTAAGAGAGGCTGGGGTAACTGGGGTAAGAGAGGCTGGGGCAGCTGGGGTAAGGAGATGCTGGGGGCAGCTGGGGTAAGAGAAGCTGGGGCAGCTGGGGTAAGAGAGGCTGGGGCAGCTGGGGTAAGAGAGGCTGGGGGCAGCTGGGGTAAGAGAAGCTGGGGCAGCTGGGGTAAGAGAGGCTGGGGGCAGCTGGGGTAAGAGAGGCTGGGGTAACTGGGGTAAGAGAGGCTGGGGGCAGCTGGGGTAAGGAGATGCTGGGGCAGCTGGGGTAAGGAGATGCTGGGGGCAGCTGGGGTAAGAAAAGTTGGGGTAACTGGGGTAAAAAGATAGTGAGGCAATGAGTACAGAGATTCTGCACAAGTTTGCATAAGGAGATGCTGGGACAGTCGGGATTACAGGGTGCAGCTGGAATTAGAAGATACTGGGGGGGGGGCAAAGCTGTGGACATGCGCTGGTGCTGCAACTGGAAGAAGAAGAAGATGTTCTGATGAGACGCTGGGGGTGAGGAGATTTGGGGGGTGAGAGTCTCGGGGAGGTGAGGAGACGCTGGGATTTTTGGGTGAGAAGATGCTGGGGGTGTGGATACACTGGAGGGTGAGGAGATGTTGTGGGGGGGAGATTTTGGGGATGAGGTGAGGGATGACGAGATGCTGGGGGTGAGGAGACGCTGGAATGAGATTTTGGGGATGAGAAGATGCTGTTATGAGGAGAGGAAATGTTAAGGGTAAAGAGATGCTGGGGGGTGAGGAGATTTGGGGGGAGAGGAGACACTGGGTGGTAGGAGACATTGGATGTAAGAACGCATTGAGGGGTAGATTTTGGGAAAGGGGTGACGCTGGGGGTGAGGAGATGCCTGGGGGTGAGAAGATGGTGGGGGGTGAGGAGACATTGGGATGAAATTTTGGGGGTGAAAAGACACTGATGACAAGACAGATGAGGGGGGTGAGTAGATGCTGGGGGGTGAGGAGATGGTGGGGGGTGAGGAGATGGTGGGGGGTGAGGAGATGCTGGGGGGTGAGGAGATGCCTGGGGGTGAGGAGATGGTGGGGGGTGAGGAGATGGTGGGGGGTGAGGAGATGCCTGGGGGTGAGGAGATGCCTGGGGGTGAGGAGATGGTGGGGGGTGAGGAGATGGTGGGGGGTGAGGAGATGGTGGGGGGTGAGGAGATGCCTGGGGGTGAGGAGATGGTGGGGGGTGATGAGATGGTGGGGGGTGAGGAGATGGTGGGGGGTGAGGAGATGGTGGGGGGTGAGGAGATGGTGGGGGTAAGGAGATGGTGGGGGATGAGGAGATGGTGGGGGGTGAGGAGATGGTGGGGGGTGAGGAGATGGTGGGAAGTGAGAAGATGGTGGAGGGGGGAGGAGATGCCTGGGGGTAAGGAGATGGTGGGGGGTGAGGAGATGGTGGGGGGTGAGGAGATGGTGGGGGGTGAGGAGATGCCTGGGGGTGAGGAGATGGTGGGGGGTGAGTAGATGCCTGGGGGTGAGGAGATGGTGGGGGTGAGGAGATGCCTGGGGGTGAGGAGATGGTGGGGGTGAGGAGATGCCTGGGGGTGAGGAGATGGTGGGGGGTGAGGAGATGGTGGGGGGGGGAGGAGATGCCTGGGGGTGAGGAGATGGTGGGGGTGAGGAGATGGTGGGGGTGAGGAGATGGTGGGGGGTGAGGAGATGGTGGGGGGTGAGGAGATGGTGGGGGTGAGGAGATGGTGGGGGGTGAGGAGATGGTGGGGGGTGAGGAGATGGTGGGGGTGAGGAGATGGTGGGGGGTGAGGAGATGGTGGGGGGTGAGGAGATGGTGGGGGGTGAGGAGATGGTGGGGGGGGGGAGGAGATGGTGGGGGGGGGGGTGAGGAGATGGGGGGGGGGGGGGGAGAAGATGCCTGGGGGTGAGGAGATGGTGGGGGGTGAGGAGATGGTGGGGGGTGAGGAGATGCCTGGGGGTGAGGAGATGCCTGGGGGTGAGGAGATGGTGGGGGGGGAGGAGATGCCTGGGGGTGAGGAGATGGTGGGGGGGTGAGGAGATGGGGGGGGGGGGGGAGGAGATGCCTGGGGGTGAGGAGATGGTGGGGGTGAGGAAATGCCTGGGGGTGAGGAGATGGTAATGGGGTGAGGAGATGGTGGGGGGTGAGGAGATGGTGGGGGGTGAGGAGATGGTGGGGGGGGGGAGATGCCTGGGGGTGAGGAGATGGTGGGGGGTGAGGAGATGCCTGGGGGTAAGGAGATGGTGGGGGGTGAGGAGATGGTGGGGGGTGAGGAGATGCCTGGGGGTGAGGAGATGGTGGGGGTGAGTAGATGCCTGGGGGTGAGGAGATGGTGGGGGGTGAGGAGATGGTGGGGGGTGAGGAGATGCCTGGGGGTGAGGAGATGCCTGGGGGTGAGGAGATGGTGGGGGGTGAGGAGATGGTGGGGGGTGAGGAGATGGTGGGGGGTGAGGAGATGCCTGGGGGTGTGGAGATGGTGGGGGGTGAGGAGATGGTGGGGGGTGAGGAGATGGTGGGGGGGTGAGGAGATGCCTGGGGGTGAGGAGATGGTGGGGGGGTGAGGAGATGCCTGGGGGTGTGGAGATGGTGGGGGGTGAGGAGATGGTGGGGGGTGAGGAGATGGTGGGGGGTGAGGAGATGCCTGGGGGTGAGGAGATGGTGGGGGATGAGGAGATGGTGAGGGGTGAGGAGATGCCTGGGGGTGAGGAGATGGTGGGGGGTGAGGAGATGCCTGGGGGTGAGGAGATGGTGGGGGGTGAGGAGATGGTGGGGGGTGAGGAGATGCCTGGGGGTGAGGAGATGGTGGGGGGTGAGGAGATGGTGGGGGGTGAGGAGATGGTGGGGGTGAGGAGATGGTGGGGGGTGAGGAGATGGTGGGGGTGAGGAGATGGTGGGGGGTGAGGAGATGGTGGGGGGGTGAGGAGATGGTGGGGGGTGAGGAGATGGGGGGGGGGGGAGGAGATGCCTGGGGGTGAGGAGATGGTGGGGGGTGAGGAGATGCCTGGGGGTGAGGAGATGCCTGGGGGTGAGGAGATGGTGGGGGGTGAGGAGATGCCTGGGGGTGAGGAGATGGTGGGGGGGGGGGGGAGGAGATGCCTGGGGGGTGAGGAGATGGTGGGGGGTGAGGAGATGGTGGGGGGGGGGGGAGGAGATGCCTGGGGGTGAGGAGATGGTGGGGGGTGAGGAGATGGTGGGGGGTGAGGAGATGCCTGGGGGTGAGGAGATGGTGGGGGATGAGGAGATGGTGGGGGGTGGAGGAGATGGTGGGGGTGAGGAGATGGTGGGGGTGAGGAGATGGTGGGGGGTGAGGAGATGGTGGGGGGTGAGGAGATGCTGGGAGGTGAGGAGATGGTGGGGGGTGAGGAGATGGTGGGGGGTGAGGAGATGGTGGGGGGTGAGGAGATGCCTGGGGGTGAGGAGATGGTGGGGGGTGAGGAGATGGTGGGGGGTAAGGAGATGGTGGGGGTAAGGAGACGCTGGGGTGAAGTGATGTTGGGGGTAAGGAGACGCTGGGATGAGGAGATGCTGGGGGTAAGGAGACGCTGGGATGAGGTGATGTTGGGAGTAAGGAGACGCTGGGATGAGGAGATGCTGGGGGTAAGGAGACGCTGGAATGAGGAGATGCTGGGGGTAAGGAGACGCTAGGGTGAGGAGATGCTGGGGGTAAGGAGACGCTGGGATGAGGAGATGATGGGGATGAGGAGATGCTGGGGGTAAGGAGACGCTGGGGGTAAGGAGACGCTGGTATGAGGAGATGCTGGGGGTAAGGAGACGTTGGCATGAGGTGATGTTGGGGGTAAGGAGACGCTGTGATGAGGAGATGCTGGGGGTAAGGAGACGCTGGGATGAGGAGATGCTGGGATGAGGAGACGCTGGGGGTAAGGAGACGCTGGGATGAGGAGATGTTGGGGGTAAGGAGACGCTGTGATGAGGAGATGCTGGGGGTAAGGAAACGCTAGGGGTAAGGAGACGCTGGGATGAGGAGATGCTGGGGGTGAGGTGATGTTGGGGGTAAGGAGACACTGGGATGAGGAGATGTTGGGGGTAAGGAGACGCTGTGATGAGGAGATGCTGGGGGTAAGGAGACGCTGGGATGAGGTGATGTTGGGGGTAAGGAGACGCTGGGATGAGGAGATGTTGGGGTGAGGTGATGTTGGGGGTAAGGAGACGCTGGGATGAGGAGATGTTGGGGGAAAGGAGACGCTGGGATGAGGAGATGCTGGGGGTAAGGAGACGCTGGGATGAGGAGATGCTGGGGGTAAGGAGACGCTGGAATGAGGAGATGCTGGGGGTAAGGAGACGCTGGGGGTAAGGAGACACTGGGATAAGGAGATGTTGGGGTGAGGTGATGTTGGGGGTAAGGAGACGCTGGGATGAGGAGATGCTGGGGGTAAGGAGATGCTGGGATGAGGAGATGCTGGGGGTAAGGAGACGCTGGGATGAGGAGATGCTGGGGGTAAGGAGATGCTGGGGTGAGGAGATGCTGGGGGTAAGGAGACGCTGGGATGAGGAGATGCTGGGGGTGAGGTGATGTTGGGGGTAAGGAGACGCTGGTATGAGGAGATGCTGGGGGTAAGGAGACGCTGGGGTGAGGAGATGCTGGGGGTAAGGAGACGCTGGGGGTAAGGAGACGCTGGGATGAGGAGATGATGGGATGAGGAGACGCTGGGGGTAAGGAGACGCTGGTATGAGGAGATGCTGTGGTGAGGTGATGTTGGGGGTAAGGAGACGCTGGTATGAGGAGATGCTGGGGGTAAGGAGACGCTGGGGGTAAGGAGATGCTGGGATGAGGAGATGCTGGGGGTAAGGAGACGCTGGGGTGAGGAGATGCTGGGGGTAAGGAGACGCTGGGGTGAGGAGACGCTGGGGTGAGGTGATGTTGGGGGTAAGGAGACGCTGGTATGAGGAGACGCTGGGGGTAAGGAGACGCTGGGGTGAGGAGATGCTGGGATGAGGAGACGCTGGGGTGAGGTGATGTTGGGGGTAAGGAGACGCTGGGATGAGGAGATGCTGGGGGTGAGGTGACGCTGGGGGTAAGGAGACGCTGGGATGAGGAGATGCTGGGGGTGAGGTGATGTTGGGGGTAAGGAGACGCTGGGGTGAGGAGATGCTGGGGGTAAGGAGACGCTGGGGTGAGGTGATGTTGTAGGTAAGGAGATGCTGGGGGTAAGGAGACGCTGGGATGAGGAGACGCTGGGATGAGGAGATGTTGGGGGTAAGGAGACGCTGGGATGAGGAGATGCTGGGGGTAAGGAGACGCTGGGGTGAGGTGATGTTGTAGGTAAGGAGATGCTGGGGGTAAGGAGACGCTGGGATGAGGAGACGCTGGGATGAGGAGATGTTGGGGGTAAGGAGACGCTGGGATGAGGAGATGCTGGGGGTAAGGAGACGCTGGTATGAGGAGATGCTGGGGGTAAGGAGACGCTGGGATGAGGAGATGCTGGGGGTAAGGAGACGCTGGGATGAGGTGATGTTGGGGGTAAGGAGACGCTGGGATGAGGTGATGTTGGGGGTAAGGAGACGCTGGGATGAGGAGATGCTGGGGGTAAGGAGACGCTGGTATGAGGAGATGCTGGGGGTAAGGAGACGCTGGGATGAGGAGATGCTGGGGGTAAGGAGACGCTGGGATGAGGAGATGCTGGGGGTAAGGAGACGCTGGGGTGAGGAGATGCTGGGGGTAAGGAGATGCTGGGGGTAAGGAGACGCTGGGGTGAGGAGATGCTGGGGGTGAGGAGACGCTGGGGGTAAGGAGACGCTGGGGTGAGGAGATGCTGGGGGTAAGCAGACGCTGGGATGAGGAGATGCTGGGATGAGGAGATGTTGGGGGTAAGGAGAAGCTGGGATGAGGAGATGCTGGGGGTAAGGAGACGCTGGTATGAGGAGATGCTGGGGGTAAGGAGACGCTAGGGTGAGGTGATGTTGGGGGTAAGGACACGCTGGTATGAGGAGACGCTGGGGTGAGGTGATTTTGGGGGTAAGGAGATGCTGTGATGAGGAGATGCTGGGGGTAAGGAGACGCTGGGGGTAAGGAGACGCTGGGATGAGGAGATGCTGGGATGAGGAGACGCTGGGGGTAAGGAGACGCTGGTATGAGGAGATGCTGTGGTGAGGTGATGTTGGGGGTAAGGAGACGCTGGTATGAGGAGATGCTGGGGGTAAGGAGACGCTGGGGGTAAGGAGACGCTGGGATGAGGAGATGCTGGGGGTAAGGAGACGCTGGGGTGAGGAGATGCTGGGGTAAGGAGACGCTGGGATGAGGAGACGCTGGGGTGAGGTGATGTTGGGGGTAAGGAGACGCTGGTATGAGGAGATGCTGGGGATAAGGAGACGCTGGGGTGAGGAGATGCTGGGGGTAAGGAGACGCTGGGATGAGGAGACGTTGGGATGAGGAGACGCTGGGGTGAGGTGATGTTGGGGGTAAGGAGACGCTGGGATGAGGAGATGCTGGGGGTGAGGTGACGCTGGGGGTAAGGAGACGCTGGGATGAGGAGATGCTGGGGGTGAGGAGATGCTGGGGATAAGGAGACGCTGGGGTGAGGAGATGCTGGGGGTAAGGAGACGCTGGGATGAGGAGACGTTGGGATGAGGAGACGCTGGGGTGAGGTGATGTTGGGGGTAAGGAGACGCTGGGGTGAGGAGATGCTGGGGGTAAGGAGACGCTGGGGTGAGGTGATGTTGTAGGTAAGGAGATGCTGGGGGTAAGGAGACGCTGGGATGAGGAGACGCTGGGATGAGGAGATGTTGGGGGTAAGGAGACGCTGGGATGAGGAGATGCTGGGGGTAAGGAGACGCTGGGGTGAGGTGATGTTGTAGGTAAGGAGATGCTGGGGGTAAGGAGACGCTGGGATGAGGAGACGCTGGGATGAGGAGATGTTGGGGGTAAGGAGACGCTGGGATGAGGAGATGCTGGGTGTGAGGTGATGTTGGGGGTAAGGAGATGCTGGGATGAGGAGATGCTGGGGGTAAGGAGACGCTGGTATGAGGAGATGCTGGGGGTAAGGAGACGCTGGGATGAGGAGATGCTGGGGGTAAGGAGACGCTAGGATGAGGTGTTGTTGGGGGTAAGGAGACGCTGGGATGAGGAGATGCTGGGGGTAAGGAGACGCTGGAATGAGGTGATGCTGGGGGTAAGGAGACGCTGGGATGAGGTGATGTTGGGGGTAAGGAGACGCTGGGATGAGGAGATGCTGGGGGTAAGGAGACGCTGGGATGAGGTGATGTTGGGGGTAAGGAGACGCTGGGATGAGGAGACGCTGGGATGAGGAGATGTTGGGGGTAAGGAGACGCTGGGATGAGGAGATGCTGGGGGTAAGGAGACGCTGGGGTGAGGTGATGTTGTAGGTAAGGAGATGCTGGGGGTAAGGAGACGCTGGGATGAGGAGACGCTGGGATGAGGAGATGTTGGGGGTAAGGAGACGCTGGGGTGAGGAGATGCTGGGGGTAAGGAGATGCTGGGATGAGGAGATGCTGGGGGTAAGGAGACGCTGGTATGAGGAGATGCTGGGGGTAAGGAGACGCTGGGATGAGGAGATGCTGGGGGTAAGGAGACGCTAGGATGAGGTGTTGTTGGGGGTAAGGAGACGCTGGGATGAGGAGATGCTGGGGGTAAGGAGACGCTGGAATGAGGTGATGCTGGGGGTAAGGAGACGCTGGGATGAGGTGATGTTGGGGGTAAGGAGACGCTGGGATGAGGAGATGCTGGGATGAGGAGACGCTGGGATGAGGTGATGTTGGGGGTAAGGAGACGCTGGGATGAGGAGATGCTGGGGGTAAGGAGACGCTGGTATGAGGAGATGCTGGGGGTAAGGAGACGCTGGGATGAGGAGATGCTGGGGGTAAGGAGACGCTGGGATGAGGAGATGCTGGGGGTAAGGAGACGCTGGGGTGAGGAGATGCTGGGGGTAAGGAGACGCTGGGGGTAAGGAGACGCTGGGGTGAGGAGATGCTGGGGGTAAGGAGACGCTAAGGTGAGGAGATGCTGAGGGTAAGGAGACGCTGGGGGTAAGGAGACGCTGGGGTGAGGTGATGTTGGGGGTAAGGAGACGCTGGGATGAGGAGATGTTGGGGGTAAGGAGACGCTGGGATGAGGAGATGTTGGGGGTAAGGAGACGCTGGGGGTAAGGAGACGCTGGGGTGAGGAGATGTTGGGGGTAAGGAGACGCTGGGGGTAAGGAGACGCTGGGGTGAGGAGATGTTGGGGGTAAGGAGACGCTGGGGGTAAGGAGACGCTGGGGTGAGGAGATGCTGGGGGTAAGGAGATGCTGGGGGTAAGGAGACGCTGGGGGTAAGGAGACGCTGGGGTGAGGAAATGTTGGAGGTAAGGAGACGCTGGGGTGAGGAGATGTTGGGGGTAAGGAGACGCTGGGGGTAAGGAGACGCTGGGGTGAGGAGATGCTGGGGGTAAGGAGACGCTGGGGTGAGGAGATGCTGGGGGTAAGGAGACGCTGGGGGTAAGGAGACGCTGGGGTGAGGAGATGCTGGGGGTAAGGAGACGCTGGGGGTAAGGAGACGCTGGGGTGAGGAGATGCTGGGGGTAAGGAGACGCTGGGGTGAGGAGATGCTGGGGGTGAGGAGACGCTGGGGGTAAGGAGATGCTGAGATGAGGAGATGCTGGGGGTAAGGAGACGCTGGGGTGAGGAGATGCTGGGGGTAAGGAGATGCTGGGGTGAGGAGATGCTGGGGGTAAGGAGACGCTGGGGTGAGGAGATGCTGGGGGTGAGGAGACGCTGGGGGTAAGGAGACGCTGAGATGAGGAGATGCTGGGGGTAAGGAGACGCTGGGGTGAGGAGATGCTGGGGGTAAGGAGATGCTGGGGGTAAGGAGACGCTGGTATGAGGAGATGCTGGGGGTAAGGAGACGCTGGGGTGAGGTGTTGTTGGGGGTAAGGAGACGCTGGGATGAGGAGATGCTGGGGGTAAGGAGACGCTGGGATGAGGTGATGTTGGGGGTAAGGAGACGCTGGGGTGAGGTGATGTTGGGGGTAAGGAAACGCTGGGGTAAGGAGACGCTGGGGGTAAGGAGATGCTGGGGTAAGGAGACGCTGGGGTAAGGAGACGCTGTGATGAGGAGATGCTGGGGGTAAGGAGACGCTGGGGGTAAGGAGACGCTGGGGGGAGGAGACGCTGGGGTGAGGAGATGTTGGGGTGAGGTGATGTTGGGGGTAAGGAGACGCTGGGGTAAGGAGACGCTGGGGTAAGGAGACGCTGGGGTGAGGAGATGTTGGGGTGAGGTGATGTTGGGGGTAAGGAGACGCTGGGGTAAGGAGACGCTGGGATGAGGAGATGCTGGGGGTAAGGAGATGCTGGGATGAGGAGATGCTGGGGGTAAGGAGACGCTGGGATGAGGAGATGCTGGAGGTAAGGAGACGCTGGGGTGAGGAGATGCTGGGGGTAAGGAGACGCTGGGATGAGGAGATGCTGGGGGTGAGGTGATGTTGGGGGTAAGGAGACGATGGTATGAGGAGATGCTGGGGGTAAGGAGACGCTGGGGTGAGGAGATGCTGGGGGTAAGGAGACGCTGGGATGAGGAGATGATGGGGATGAGGAGATGCTGGGGGTAAGGAGACGCTGGGGGTAAGGAGACGCTGGCATGAGGTGATGTTGGGGGTAAGGAGACGCTGTGATGAGGAGATGCTGGGGGTAAGGAGACGCTAGGATGAGGAGACGCTGGGGGTAAGGAGACGCTGGGATGAGGAGATGTTGGGGGTAAGGAGACGCTGTGATGAGGAGATGCTGGGGGTAAGGAAACGCTAGGGGTAAGGAGACGCTGGGATGAGGAGATGCTGGGGGTGAGGTGATGTTGGGGGTAAGGAGACACTGGGGTGAGGAGATGCTGGGGGTAAGGAGACGCTGGGATGAGGAGATGTTGGGGTTAAGGAGACGCTGTGATGAGGAGATGCTGGGGGTAAGGAGACACTGGGATGAGGAGATGTTGGGGTTAAGGAGACGCTGTGATGAGGAGATGCTGGGGGTAAGGAGACACTGGGATGAGGAGATGCTGGGGGTGAGGTGATGCTGGGGGTAAGAAGACGCTGGGGTGAGGAGATGCTGGGGGTAAGGAGACGCTGGGGTGAGGTGATGTTGGGGGTAAGGAGATGCTGGGATGAGGAAATGCTGGGGGTAAGGAGACGCTGGGATGAGGAGATGCTGGGGGTAAGGAGACGCTGGGATGAGGAGATGCTGGGGGTAAGGAGACGCTGGGATGAGGAGATGCTGGGGGTAAGGAGACGCTGGGATGAGGAGATGCTGGGGGTAAGGAGACGCTGGGATGAGGAGATGCTGGGGGTAAGGAGACGCTGGGGTGAGGAGATGCTGGGGGTAAGGAGACGCTGGGGTGAGGAGATGCTGGGGGTAAGGAGACGCTGGGATGAGGAGATGCTGGGGATGAGGAGATGCTGGGGGTGAGGTGATGTTGGGGGTAAGCAGACGCTGGGATGAGGAGATGCTGGGATGAGGAGATGTTGGGGGTAAGGAGACGCTGGTATGAGGAGATGCTGGGGGTAAGGAGACGCTGGGGGTAAGGAGACGCTAGGGTGAGGTGATGTTGGGGGTAAGGACACACTGGTATGAGGAGACGCTGGGGTGAGGAGATGTTGGGGGTAAGGAGACGCTGGGGTGAGGTGATGTTGGGGGTAAGGAGATGCTGTGATGAGGAGATGCTGGGGGTAAGGAGACGCTGGGATGAGGAGATGCTGTGGTGAGGTGATGTTGGGGGTAAGGAGACGCTGGTATGAGGAGATGCTGGGGGTAAGGAGACGCTGGGGGTAAGGAGACGCTGGGATGAGGAGATGCTGGGGGTAAGGAGACGCTGGGGTGAGGAGATGCTGGGGGTAAGGAGACGCTGGGATGAGGAGACGCTGGGGTGAGGTGATGTTGGGGGTAAGGAGACGCTGGTATGAGGAGATGCTGGGGGTAAGGAGACGCTGGGGTGAGGAGATGCTGGGGGTAAGGAGACGCTGGGATGAGGAGACGCTGGGATGAGGAGACGCTGGGGTGAGGTGATGTTGGGGGTAAGGAGACGCTGGGATGAGGAGATGCTGGGGGTGAGGTGACGCTGGGGGTAAGGAGACGCTGGGATGAGGAGATGCTGGGGGTGAGGTGATGTTGGGGGTAAGGAGACGCTGGGGTGAGGAGATGCTGGGGGTAAGGAGACGCTGGGGTGAGGTGATGTTGTAGGTAAGGAGATGCTGGGGGTAAGGAGACGCTGGGATGAGGAGACGCTGGGATGAGGAGATGTTGGGGGTAAGGAGACGCTGGGATGAGGAGATGCTGGGGGTAAGGAGACGCTGGTATGAGGAGATGCTGGGGGTAAGGAGACGCTGGGATGAGGAGATGCTGGGGGTAAGGAGACGCTAGGATGAGGTGTTGTTGGGGGTAAGGAGACGCTGGGATGAGGAGATGCTGGGGGTAAGGAGACGCTGGGATGAGGTGATGCTGGGGGTAAGGAGACGCTGGGATGAGGTGATGTTGGGGGTAAGGAGACGCTGGGATGAGGAGATGCTGGGGGTAAGGAGACGCTGGGATGAGGTGATGTTGGCGGTAAGGAGACGCTGGGATGAGGAGATGCTGGGGGTAAGGAGACGCTGGTATGAGGAGATGCTGGGGGTAAGGAGACGCTGGGATGAGGAGATGCTGGGGGTAAGGAGACGCTGGGATGAGGAGATGCTGGGGTAAGGAGACGCTGGGATGAGGAGATGCTGGGGGTAAGGAGACGCTGGGGTGAGGAGATGCTGGGGGTAAGGAGACGCTGGGGGTAAGGAGACGCTGGGGTGAGGAGATGCTGGGGGTAAGGAGACGCTGGGGGTAAGGAGACGCTGGGGTGAGGTGATGTTGGGGGTAAGGAGACGCTGGGATGAGGAGATGTTGGGGGTAAGGAGACGCTGGGATGAGGAGATGTTGGGGGTAAGGAGACGCTGGGAATAAGGAGACGCTGGGGTGAGGAGATGTTGGGGGTAAGGAGACGCTGGGGGTAAGGAGACGCTGGGGTGAGGAGATGCTGGGGGTAAGGAGATGCTGGGGGTAAGGAGACGCTGGGGGTAAGGAGACGCTGGGGTGAGGAAATGTTGGAGGTAAGGAGACGCTGGGGTGAGGAGATGTTGGGGGTAAGGAGACGCTGGGGTGAGGAGATGCTGGGGGTAAGGAGACGCTGGGGTGAGGAGATGCTGGGGGTAAGGAGACACTGGGGTGAGGAGACGCTGGGGTGAGGAGATGCTGGGGGTAAGGAGACGCTGGGGGTAAGGAGACGCTGGGGTGAGGAGATGCTGGGGGTAAGGAGACGCTGAGATGAGGAGATGCTGGGGGTAAGGAGACGCTGGGGTGAGGAGATGCTGGGGGTAAGGAGATGCTGGGGTGAGGAGATGCTGGGGGTAAGGAGACGCTGGGGTGAGGAGATGCTGGGGGTAAGGAGATGCTGGGGTGAGGAGATGCTGGGGGTAAGGAGACGCTGGGGTGAGGAGATGCTGGGGGTGAGGAGACGCTGGGGGTAAGGAGACGCTGGGATGAGGAGATGCTGGGGGTAAGGAGACGCTGGGGGTAAGGAGACGCTGGGGTGAGGAGACGCTGCGGTGAGGAGATGTTGGGGTGAGGTGATGTTGGGGGTAAGGAGACGCTGGGGTAAGGAGACGCTGGGGTAAGGAGACGCTGGGGTGAGGAGATGTTGGGGTGAGGTGATGTTGGGGGTAAGTAGACGCTGGGGTGAGGAGATGTTGGGGTGAGGTGATGTTGGGGGTAAGGAGACGCTGGGATGAGGAGGTGCTGGGGGTAAGGAGACGCTGGGGGTAAGGAGACGCTGGGGTAAGGAGACGCTGGGGTGAGGAGATGTTGGGGTGGCGGCTAAGGACGTCTTACATAAGTGACAGCTATCAGAGTGGGCAGCCGATCCAGGCCCAGCCTTTCCCATTCGCACACATATAGTTATTATTTATTATTATTATTATTTATTAGTTTATTTATTATTATTTATTATTTATTATTATTATTTATTATTTATTATTAGTTATTATGCCTTTAACCCTTTGTTTCTTTCAGCTTTGATTCTTCTCTTTTATTTGGTGTTTTACGCCTTCCTTACGGCTGTGTTCACACTAAGCATGTGGGTGATGTTACAGACCATTGATGAGTATAATCCAACATATTCGGATCGTCTGGCTAATCCCGGTAAGTCTGAGAAGCCTTTGTCTCTAGGTCCCATCTTCCGAGTCTGTGTTGTGGGGTCTCAGGAGCGCCCCCCCCCCCGGACTGAGGTGGAATGGTTCCGTTCTCCTTACACTAACGTCCCTCATCATCTTCATCCATATAAAGCAGCAGATATTGGGCTCAGCAAGGCGTCAGTCCTAGATGGGGTTCTCTATGTGAGGTGGTCAATGGCCGCCCCAGCTCAGGGCAGGATGACTCTTCATACGCTGGTCCCACCTAGTATTATCTCTTCTCCTCTTCTCCTCTTCTCCTCTTCTCCCCAGGGCTCATGATTCGCCCAAAGCTGGATGCACTGGAGATATCATATAGCATGAATACACACAACTCCAGCTGGCAGAAGTATGTGGACGGCCTCAACTCCCTGCTTCAAGGTACTGGCCCAATGATTTCCCAACTCCACCATGCTCCAAGGAAATGGTGATAATAAGACCCTCTTTGCTGTCCAGACTATAACAGGACGGTGCAGGAGGAGAGAGGCGCCGCCTGCCCCCCGGGGTCGTACTTCACACAGGCAGACACAGGAGATGTGAGAAATTACCCAAAGAAAGCATGCCAGTTTCTACGGGACAGTCTGGGGGAATGTTCTGGGATTAACGACCCAACATACGGATATTCCAGTGGGACACCATGTGTGCTCATAAAGATGAACAAGGTGATTCACCATAACCTGTCCACCCCCCGTCTCACCTGTCCACCCCCCGTCTCACCTGTCCACCCCCCCGTCTCACCTGTCCACCCCCCGTCTCACCTGTCCACCCCCCCGTCTCACCTGTCCACCCCCCATCTCACCTGTCCACCCCCCATCTCACCTGTCCACCCCCCCCGTCTCACCTGTCCACCCCCCCCCGTCTCACCTGTCCACCCCCCGTCTCACCTGTCCACCCCCCCCCGTCTCACCTGTCCACCCCCCCTGTCTCACCTGTCCACCCCCCCGTCTCACCTGTCCACCCCCCGTCTCACCTGTCCACCCCCCCGTCTCACCTGTCCACCCCCCATCTCACCTGTCCACCCCCCGTCTCACCTGTCCACCCCCATCTCACCTGTCCACCCCCCGTCTCACCTGTCCACCCCCCCGTCTCACCTGTCCACCCCCCCGTCTCACCTGTCCACCCCCTGTCTCACCTGTCCACCCCCCCTATATCTCACCTGTCCACCCCCCCTATATCTCACCTGTCCGCCCCCCCATCTCACCTGTCCACCCCC
Source organism: Dendropsophus ebraccatus (assembly GCF_027789765.1). Lineage (NCBI taxonomy): Eukaryota > Metazoa > Chordata > Amphibia > Anura > Hylidae > Dendropsophus > Dendropsophus ebraccatus. The sequence continues at coordinate 233,728,597 of NC_091454.1, forward strand.
CATCTCACCTGTCCACCCCCCGTCTCACCTGTCCACCCCCCCCCCGTCTCACCTGTCCACCCCCCGTCTCACCTGTCCACCCCCCCCGTCTCACCTGTCCACCCCCCCCGTCTCACCTGTCCACCCCCCGTCTCACCTGTCCACCCCCCCGTCTCACCTGTCCACCCCCCGTCTCACCTGTCCACCCCCCCGTCTCACCTGTCCACCCCCCCCCCCCCGTCTCACCTGTCCACCCCCCGTCTCACCTGTCCACCCCCCCGTCTCACCTGTCCACCCCCCGTCTCACCTGTCCACCCCCCCGTCTCACCTGTCCACCCCCCGTCTCACCTGTCCACCCCCCCGTCTCACCTGTCCACCCCCCCGTCTCACCTGTCCACCCCCCCGTCTCACCTGTCCACCCCCCCGTCTCACCTGTCCACCATATCTCCCTCACCTATATACCTGCTCCCTGTGTATACCTTATATCCCTCTTCTATATACCTACTCCCTGCCTGCCCAATACATCTCCATCACCTATATACCTGTTCCCTACACACCTACTCCCTGCACCCTGTTCTTCATGGAAGGTAAGTATAACAGTATAAGTTGTGTATACATTAGTGTTATGTGACCTTTCTGCATGTGTTATATGTGTATTGGATTAGCAGATAGGCGAGTGGATGTTAGTTTTTATTTTTTATCATTGACATAATAATGACATTATATCACCAGCTGTGCCAGTATACTGCCATATCACCAGCTGTGCCTGTATACTGCCATTATATCACCAGCTGTGCCCGTATACTGCCATAATATCACCAGCTGTGCCCGTATACTGCCATAATGTCACCAGCTGTGCCTGTATATTGCCATAATATCACCAGCTGTGCCCGTATACTGCCATAACATCACCAGCTGTGCCCGTATACTGCCATAATATCACCAGCTGTGCCCGTATACTGCCATAATATCACCAGCTGTGCCCGTATACTGCCATAATATCACCAGCTGTGCCTGTATACTGCCATAATATCACCAGCTGCGCCCGTATACTGCCATTATATCACCAGCTGTGCCCCTATACCGCCATAATATCACCAGCTGTGCCCGTATACTGCCATAATATCACCAGCTGTGCCTGTATACTGCCATAATATCACCAGCTGTGCCCGTATACTGCCATAATATCACCAGCTGTGCCCGTATACTGCCATAATATCACCAGCTGTGCCCGTATACTGCCATAATATCACCAGCTGTGCCCGTATACTGCCATAATATCACCAGCTGTGCCTGTATACTGCCATAATATCACCAGCTGCGCCCGTATACTGCCATTATATCACCAGCTGTGCCCCTATACCGCCATAATATCACCAGCTGTGCCCGTATACTGCCATAATATCACCAGCTGTGCCTGTATACTGCCATAATATCACCAGCTGTGCCCGTATACTGCCATAACATCACCAGCTGTGCCCGTATACTGCCATAATATCACCAGCTGTGCCCGTATACTGCCATAATATCACCAGCTGTGCCCGTATACTGCCATAATATCACCAGCTGTGCCTGTATACTGCCATAATATCACCAGCTGTGCCCGTATACTGCCATAATATCACCAGCTGTGCCTGTATACTGCCATAATATCACCAGCTGTGCCCGTATACTGCCATAATATCACCAGCTGTGCCCGTATACTGCCATTATATCACCAGCTGTGCCCGTATACTGCCATATTATCACCAGTTGTGCCCGTATACTGCCATTATATCACCAGCTGTGCCTGTATACTGCCATTATATCACCAGCTGTGCCCCTATACTGCCATATCACCAGCTGTGCCTGTATACTGCCATTATATCACCAGCTGTGCCCGTATACTGCCATAATATCACCAGCTGTGCCCGTATACTGCCATTATATCACCAGCTGTGCCCGTATACTGCCTAATGTCACCAGCTGTGCCTGTATATTGCCATAATATTACCAGCTGTGCCCGTATACTGCCATAATATCACCAGCTGTGCCCGTATACTGCCATAACATCACCAGCTGTGCCCGTATACTGCCATAATATCACCAGCTGTGCCCGTATACTGCCATAACATCACCAGCTGTGCCCGTATACTGCCATAATATCACCAGCTGTGCCCGTATACTGCCATAATATCACCAGCTGTGCCCGTATACTGCCATAATATCACCAGCTGTGCCTGTATACTGCCATAATATCACCAGCTGTGCCCCTATACCGCCATAATATCACCAGCTGTGCCCGTATACTGCCATAATATCACCAGCTGTGCCCGTATACTGCCATTATATCACCAGCTGTGCCCGTATACTGCCATATTATCACCAGTTGTGCCCGTATACTGCCATTATATCACCAGCTGTGCCCCTATACTGCCATATCACCAGCTGTGCCCATATACTGCCATAATATCACCAGCTGTGCCCGTATACTGCCATAATATCACCAGCTCTGCCCTATACTGCCATTATATCAACAGCTGTGCCCGTATACTGCCATAAAATCACCAGCTATGCCCGTATACTGCCTAATGTCACCAGCTGTGCCCCTATACCGCCATAATATCACCAGCTGTGCCCGTATACTGCCATAATATCACCAGCTCTGCCCTATACTGCCATTATATCAACAGCTGTGCCCGTATACTGCCATAAAATCACCAGCTATGCCCGTATACTGCCATAATTTCACCAGCTGTGCCCCTATACCGCCATAATATCACCAGCTGTGCCCGTATACTGCCATAATATCACCAGCTCTGCCCTATACTGCCATTATATCAACAGCTGTGCCCGTATACTGCCATAAAATCACCAGCTATGCCCGTATACTGCCATTATATCACCAGCTGTGCCTGTATACTGTATTCTTCCATCATATCACCAGCTGTGCCTGTATACTGTATTCTTCCATCATATCACCAGCTGTGCCCGTATACTGCCATAATATCACCAGCTCTGCCCTATACTGCCATTATATCAACAGCTGTGCCCGTATACTGCCATAATATCACCAGCTCTGCCCTATACTGCCATTATATCACCAGCTGTGCCCGTATACTGCCATAAAATCACCAGCTATGCCCGTATACTGCCATAATTTCACCAGCTGTGCCCCTATACCGCCATAATATCACCAGCTGTGCCCGTATACTGCCATTATATCACCAGCTGTGCCTGTATACTGTATTCTTCCATCATATCACCAGCTGTGCCTGTATACTGTATTCTTCCATCATATCACCAGCTGTGCCCATATACTGTATTCTTCCATCATATCACCAGCTGTGCCTGTATACTGTATTCTTCCATCATATCACCAGCTGTGCCTGTATACTGTATTCTTCCATAATATCACCAGCTGTGCCCGTATACTGCCATTATATCACCAGCTGTGCCTGTATACTGTATTCTTCCATCATATCACCAGCTGTGCCTGTATACTGTATTCTTCCATCATATCACCAGCTGTGCCTGTATACTGTATTCTTCCATCATATCACCAGCTGTGCCTGTATACTGTATTCTTCCATCATATCACCAGCTGTGCCTGTATACTGTATTCTTCCATCATATCACCAGCTGTGCCTGTATACTGTATTCTTCCATCATATCACCAGCTGTGCCTGTATACTGTATTCTTCCATCATATCACTAGCTGTGTGCCTGTAGACTATACACTGCCATAATATCACCCATTATGTGCCTGTATACTGTCCTTCGGGGAACAACTCTCCAGGCCACTGGCACCCATATCAGCAGCTGCCAACCTGCAGAGTACTTGATATATACACTTACATTTACAGCACTTGCTTTGGCAACATGTACATGCAAGAGAATGCCCCAGTATATACATAGTCTGTTTATACTGTCGTAGCGCAGTGTCTGGGTCTCCTCCCTGTATACAGGCATTAAACTGTCACAGTATACAGACACTGGCACATCTCCTCTAGAGTGGGGAGGGGTTACTGCAGGAAAGAGTAGGGATAGGTACAAATAGATTTTAGCAAATCGAGATTTAAATCCAGAATCATCCAAAATGTTGTAAAAATCAGATTTTATTTTTTTGGACACATTGCTCAGCGGAGCAGGACAGGTAAGTATACCGCACTGTTGTTTCCCACGCAGCCCCGACAGCATTGTCGACCCCTTTAAAGGGCTACTCCGGGCAAAATGTATTTGTAAATATGTTATTACAACAGGAAAGTTATACAAATCCCTAATAGCACTATATGTGCATTTCCCATAATCAGTGTATATTTCCCTCAATTTAGTAGGTCAGGCAGGCTCACTTCCTTAAAAAACTTGTGACGTCACGTCTCAAGTGTAGCTTCCAGCAGGGGGCGCATGAAGAAGTATAGAATTAGAATAGACGTCTTCTCCCTCCCATCCCACTGCCTGTCTCCCTCCCCGCTCCTATTACACCTGCTGGCCGGTTCCAGGCAGCGGGGTGAGCCCTCCTTATCTGACGCTCACCCCGCTGCGGAGGACCCTCCTGCACCTCCACAGGACCCACCTGCACAGGACCGGGCGGCAAAAGGGACAGGTGCAGAGGGGGACAGACTTAGACCGGGACCGAGCGCTGGGTGAGCGCTCCTCCAGCAGGAAACTATGGTGCAAAGTGTCCCACTCAAATATGTGGGGCAGGGGGGAGGTGCAGGAGCGCTCACCCCGCCGGCACTGGGCGGCGGGGTAAGAGATGATGTGCACGGGGGAGACAGGCTCACAGGACGGGAGGTGCAGGAGGGTCCTCCGCAGCCGGGTGAGCGTCAGATAAGGAGGGCTCACCCCGCTGCCTGGAACCGGCCAGCAGGTGTAATAGGAGCGGGGAGGGAGACAGGCAGTGGGATGGGAGGGAGAAGACGTCTATTCTAATTCTATACTTCTTCATGCGCCCCCTGCCGGAAGCTACACTTGAGACGTGACGTCACAAGTTTTATAAGGAAGTGAGCCTGCCTGACCTACTAAATTGAGGGAAATATACACTGATTATGGGAAATGCACATATAGTGCTATTAGGGATTTGTATAACTTTCCTGTTGTAATAACATATTTACAAATACATTTTGCCCGGAGTAGCCCTTTAAGGCTGTATTGTTTGGTACCAATGCTTAGAAATACTCTGTGCATGTACAATATCTGGGCACTTTTAAAGGGAACTAATCAGCCCGATTTGCATAAAGCTGCTGTTCAGCTTGTGGGAGATCCTGTCATCGCTCTCTGCCTGTCAGCGCACTCGGAGGGGATGATTGACAGGCAGAGAGGTTGGTTACTGGAGGTAAGTAGACACGGGCGGGGAGCTGCCCAGACGACTACCTCCCTTTTTGCTGTGATAAAGCTGCCGCAGCCGTGGACAGTGTGGGGTTGTGACCCACCTGGACTATCGGTACCGACAGCCACAGAAAGGGGAGATAACCCAAGGATGTGGGATCTACTATCTAGGGGCCTGAGCAATGCTTAGTTTTTCTATTTGTATATCGCACACAGATTCCGCAGCACTTAACATAGTTTTGCCAATTATTGCTCCCTGTCCCCAATAGGGCTCACAATCTAACTCCACCTATCTGTATGTTTTGGGGAAACCGGAGTACCCGGAGGAAACCCAGGCAAACAGAGAGAACATACAAACTCTTTGCAGATGTTGCCCTTGGTGGGATTTGAACCCAGGACCCCAGCGCTTTATAGAATGCTTTATAGCAGTGCTTCTCAAACTGTGAGGCGCCCCCTAGTGGCTGGTGAGCTGGTGAATCCTTTCCCTGACAGCAACAATCTCTGCTATAGAAACATTATAGACTCGTGTTGTACTTATTTATGTTATACAGAGATTAGGAGACAAATGGAGGGGAGACTGAGCCATAGGTTTTATATTTGTATGGACTAATATCATAGATGGTGAGGTCCCAGCATCCTCTGGGTCAGTCTGGTGAGGTCCCAGCATCCTCTGGGTCAGTCTGGTCAGGTCCCAGCATCCTCTGGGTCAGTCTGGTCAGGTCCCAGCATCCTCCTGGTCAGTCTGGTGAGGCCCCAGCATCCTCCTGGTCAGTCTGGTGAGGTCCCAGCATCCTCTGGGTCAGTCTGGTCAGTCCCCAGCATCCTCTGGGTCAGTCTGGTCAGGCCCCAGCATCCTCTGGGTCAGTCTGGTGAGGTCCCAGCATCCTCTGGGTCAGTCTGGTGAGGTCCCAGCATCCTCTGGGTCAGTCTGGTGAGGCCCCAGCATCCTCTGGGTCAGTCTGGTGAGGTCCCAGCATCCTCTTGGTCAGTCTGGTCAGGTCCCAGCATCCTCTGGGTCAGTCTGGTGAGGTCCCAGCATCCTCTTGGTCAGTCTGGTGAGGTCCCAGCATCCTCTGGGTCAGTCTGGTGAGGTCCCAGCATCCTCTGGGTCAGTCTGGTGAGGTCCCAGCATCCTCCTGGTCAGTCTGGTCAGGTCCCAGCATCCTCTGGGTCAGTCTGGTCAGGCCCCCAGCATCCTCTGGGTCAGTCTGGTCAGGTCCCAGCATCCTCTGGGTCAGTCTGGTGAGGCCCCAGCATCCTCTGGGTCAGTCTGGTCAGGCCCCAGCATCCTCTGGGTCAGTCTGGTGAGGTCCCAGCATCCTTTGGGTCAGTCTGGTGAGGCCCCAGCATCCTCTGGGTCAGTCTGGTCAGGTCCCAGCATCCTCTGGGTCAGTCTGGTGAGGCCCCAGCATCCTCTGGGTCAGTCTGGTGAGGCCCCAGCATCCTCTGGGTCAGTCTGGTGAGGTCCCAGCATCCTCTTGGTCAGTCTGGTCAGGTCCCAGCATCCTCTGGGTCAGTCTGGTGAGGTCCCAGCATCCTCTTGGTCAGTCTGGTGAGGTCCCAGCATCCTCTGGGTCAGTCTGGTGAGGTCCCAGCATCCTCTGGGTCAGTCTGGTGAGGTCCCAGCATCCTCCTGGTCAGTCTGGTCAGGTCCCAGCATCCTCTGGGTCAGTCTGGTCAGGCCCCCAGCATCCTCTGGGTCAGTCTGGTCAGGTCCCAGCATCCTCTGGGTCAGTCTGGTGAGGCCCCAGCATCCTCTGGGTCAGTCTGGTCAGGCCCCAGCATCCTCTGGGTCAGTCTGGTGAGGTCCCAGCATCCTCTGGGTCAGTCTGGTGAGGCCCCAGCATCCTCTGGGTCAGTCTGGTCAGGTCCCAGCATCCTCTGGGTCAGTCTGGTGAGGTCCCAGCATCCTCTGGGTCAGTCTGGTCAGGCCCCGGCATCCTCTGGGTCAGTCTGGTGAGGCCCCAGCATCCTCTGGGTCAGTCTGGTCAGGCCCCAGCATCCTCTGGGTCAGTCTGGTGAGGCCCCGGCATCCTCCTGGTCAGTCTGGTGAGGTCCCAGCATCCTCTGGGTCAGTCTGGTGAGGCCCAGGCATCATTTTGTCTGTTGGGTGAGGCCCCAGCATCCTCTGGGTCAGTCTGGTGAGGTCCCAGCATCCTTTGGGTCAGTCTGGTGAGGCCCCAGCATCCTCTGGGTCAGTCTGGTGAGGTCCCAGCATCCTTTGGGTCAGTCTGGTGAGGCCCCAGCATCCTCTGGGTCAGTCTGGTGAGGTCCCAGCATCCTCTGGGTCAGTCTGGTGAGGCCCCAGCATCCTCTGGGTCAGTCTGGTCAGGCCCCAGCATCCTCTGGGTCAGTCTGGTGAGGTCCCAGCATCCTTTGGGTCAGTCTGGTGAGGTCCCAGCATCCTCTGGGTCAGTCTGGTGAGGTCCCAGCATCCTCTGGGTCAGTCTGGTCAGGCCCCGGCATCCTCTGGGTCAGTCTGGTGAGGCCCCAGCATCCTCTGGGTCAGTCTGGTGAGGCCCAGGCATCATTTTGTCTGTTGGGTGAGGCTCCAGTAGAAAAAGTTTGAGAAGCGCTGCTTTATACAATAGCTGATAGCAGATTGTAGACTTTACAACTCAGAAGCTGTACTGAGGACCCTTAGAGTAGTAGAGTTGGTACTGCATGTTCAGAGTAGCGGAGAGGAGTAGGTTGTGAGAGTCCAAACCCAAGTAGTAATGTGCTCTGCCGGAACTTTAGAAGAAGTATTAATACTGAAGGCTTGAAATTAGAAATTTTAATTGTACCCATGTTTCGACCTTTACCACCTTTTGCCCACCAGTGTCGGGTGACCCATCCTATGAGGGTGACACAAGCCCCAGACCTTGTTACTTGGTTTAAGCAGAGTGGCCAAGGTTTCCTAGTTACACCCATGCTGTGAGATAGAGTACGTAGGCATGTAGCAACTTTGCTCTATCCGGATCAGTTCCTCTTGTTATCAGGACACTGTCCTGTGCTTTTAGACTTGTACTCAGCATGGGTTGGGGTTTCTCTGATTTGTCCTCTCCTTGGAGTAGCTTAACACTGCATAGTAGAAGTGCTGCTTTCAAGAAACTGGTGTCTGCGTCTCCCATGTGCGTCTGTTCATTACCACCGACTAGACTGCTCCGCGGACACTGATTAAGACTGCGGACTAGTTCTGGAATGGGGACCTGCCAAAGCCAGAGCCCAGATGGACCACAGCAGGGACCAACTTGTTTTGCATCTTCTCTGCTCAACAACCAGACTAAGACTGACTACTAAGAGGGGCTGTATACTTCCTCTCCACATGTGACAACTTCCTACAGGAGGTGTAATATCCCCTGTGAGACGAAAGCATAGAAAGAAAGGCCCTCAGGGATAGGTAGAGAAGAAAAGAAGGTTCTAATTGGTGTATAGATCACAATAACCATTTAGTTAGTTGCAGCTGTGCAAAATACAAGTACAGTTACATACAATAGCGGCATCTTGTGGCAAAACCTAGGTACTACTTCATTACCACAGTTACTTGAAGTGCAGGCTTTTGTGAGGGGTGTAACATACTAGCAACACCCGTGGTGGGACACCACCCTTCCTTCTATCTTTTACACCTCACGTCTCCCATCCCTCATCCTATCTCTCACACCCCCATCTCCCGTCTTTTATCCTATCTGTCTCCCCCCTGTCTCCTGTCCTTCATCCTACCTCTCCGTCTCCTGTTCTTCATCCTATCACTTCCCTGTCTCCTGTCCTTCATCCTCTCACACCCCCATCTCCCGTTCTTCATCCTATCTCTTCCCCCTGTCTCCTGTCCTTTATCCTATCTCTTCCCCCTGTCTCCTGTCCCTCATCCTATCTCTCCTGTCCTTCATCCTATCTCTTCCCCCTGTCTCCTGTCCCTCATCCTATCTCTCCTGTCCTTCATCCTATCTCTTCCCCCTGTCTCCTATCCTTCATACTATCTCTCCTGTCCTTCATACTATCTCTTCCCCGTCTCCTATCCTTCATCCTATCTCTCCTGTCCTTCATCCTATCTCTTCCCCCTGTCTCCTATCCTTCATCCTATCTCTTCCCCCTGTCTCCTATCCTTCATTCTATCTCTTCCCCGTCTCCCGTCATTCATCCTATCTCTTCCCCCTGTCTCCCGTCCCTCATCCTATCTCTTCCCCTGTCTCCCGTCCCTCATCCTATCTCTTCTGTCCCTCATCCTCTTTCCCCATCTCCCATCCCTCATCCTATCTCTTCCCCCGTCTCCCGTTCTTCATCCTATCTCTTCCCCCTGTCTCCCGTCCCTCATCCTATCTCATGCCCCTGTCTCCTGTCCCTCATCCTATCTCTTCCCCCCGTCTCCTGTCCCTCATCTTATCTCTCCCGTCCCTCATCCTATCTCTTCCCCCCCGTCTCCTGTCCCTCTTCCTATCTCTTCCCCCTGTCTCCTGTCCCTCATCTTATCTCTTCCCCCATCTCCCGTCCCTCATCCTATCTCTTCCCCCTGTCTCCCATCCCTCATCCTATCTATTCCCCCTGTCCCACATCCCTCATCCTAACTCTTCCCAATGTCTCCCGTCCCTCATCCTATCTCTTCCTTCCATCTCCTGTCCTTCATCCTATCTCTTCCCCCCCCGTCTCCTGTCCCTCATCCTGTCTCTTCCGCCCCTCATCCTATCTCTGCCGCCCCTCATCCTATCTCTCCCGCCCCTCATCCTATCTCTTCCCCCCCGTATCCCATCCCTCATCCTATCTCTTCCCCCCCAACTCTCATCCCTCATCCTATCTCTTCCCCGTCTCCCATCCTTCATCCTATCTCTTCCCCCTGTCTCCCGTTCCTCATCCTATCTCTTCCCCCCATCTCCCATCCCTCATCCTATCTCTTCCCCCTGTCTCCTGTCCTTCATCCTATCTCTTCCCCCTGTCTCCCATCCCTCATCCTAACTCTTCCCCCGTCTCCTGTCCTTCATCCTATCTCTCCTGTCCCTCATCCTATCTCTTCCCTCCGTCTCCTGTCCCTCATCCTATCTCTTCCCTCCATCTCCCGTCCCTCATCCTATCTCTTCCCCCCCCCGTCTCCCATCCCTCATCCTATCTCTTCCCCCTGTCTCCTGTCCTTCATCCTATCTCTTCCCTCCGTCTCCCGCCCCTCATCCTATCTCTTCCCCCCCGTCTCCCATCCCTCATCCTATCTCTTCCCCCTGTCTGCTGTCCTTCATCCTAACTCTTGTCTCTGTCTCCTGTCCCTCATCCTATGTCTCCCGCCCCTCATCCTATCTCTTCCCCCTGTCTCCCGTCCCTCATCCTATCTCTTCCTCCCGTCTCCCGTCCCTCATCCTATCTCTTCCCTCCGTCTCCCGTCCCTCATCCTAATTCTTCCCCCTGTCTCCCGTCCCTCATCCTATCTCTTCCCCCTGTCTCCCATCCCTCATCCTAACTCTTCTCCCCGTCTCCTGTCCCTCATCCTATCTCTTCCCCCTGTCTCCCATCCCTCATCCTAACTCTTCTCCCCGTCTCCTGTCCTTCATCCTATCTCTCCCCCCCGTCTCCCATCCCTCATCCTAACTCTTCCCCCCATCTCCTGTCCCTCATCCTATCTCTCCCATCCCTCATCCTATCTCTTCCCCCTGTCTCCCGCCCCTCATCCTATCTCTTCCCCCCCCCGTCTCCTGTGCCTCATCCTATCTCTCCCCCCCCGTGTCTCCTGTCCCTCATCCTATCTCTCCCGCCCTTCATCCTATCTCTTCCCCCGTCTCCTGTCCCTCATCCTATCTCTTCCCCCCTGTCTCCCATCCCTCATCCTATCTCTTCCCCTATCTCCTGTCCCTCATCCTATCTCTCCTGTCCCTCATCCTATCTCTTCCCTCAGTCTCCTGTCCCTCATCCTATCTCTTCCCCCCTGTCTCCCGTCCCTCATCCTATCTCTTCCCCTGTCTCCCATCCCTCATCCTATCTCTTCTGTCCCTCATCCTCTTTCCCCATCTCCCATCCCTCATCCTATCTCTTCCCCCCTGTCTCCCGTTCTTCATCCTATCTCTTCCCCCTGTCTCCCGTCCCTCATCCTATCTCTTGCCCCTGTCTCCTGTCCCTCATCCTATCTCTCCTGTCCCTCATCCTATCTCTTCCCCCCTATCTCCCGTCCCTCATCCTATCTCTTCCCCCCTGTCTCCCGTCCCTCATCCTATCTCTTCCCCCCTGTCTCCCGTCCCTCATCCTATCTCTTCCCCCGTCTCCTGTCCCTCATCCTATCTCTTCCCCCCGTCTCCTGTCCCTCATCTTATCTCTCCCGTCCCTCATCCTATCTCTTCCCCCCCGTCTCCTGTCCCTCTTCCTATCTCTTCCCCCTGTCTCCTGTCCCTCATCCTATCTCTTCCCTCCGTCTCCCGTCCCTCATCCTATCTCTTCCCTCCGTCTCCCATCCCTCATCCTATCTCTTCCCCCCCGTCTCCTGTCCCTCATCCTATCTCTTCCCCCCGTCTCCCGTCCCTCATCCTATCTCTTCCCCCCGTCTCCCGTCCCTCATACTATCTCTTCCCCCCGTCTCCCGTCCCTCATCCTATCTCTTCCCTCCGTCTCCCGTCCCTCATCCTATCTCTTCCCCCCGTCTCCTGTCCCTCATCCTATCTCTCCCATCCCTCATCCTATCTCTTCCCCCCCGTCTCCCGTCCCTCATCCTATCTCTTCCCTCCGTCTCCCATCCCTCATCCTATCTCTTCCCTCCGTCTCCCATCCCTCATCCTATCTCTTCCCTCCGTCTCCCATCCCTCATCCTATCTCTTCCCCCCGTCTCCCATCCCTCATCCTATCTCTTCCCCCCCGTCTCCTGTCCCTCATCCTATCTCTTCCCCCCCGTCTCCTGTCCCTCATCCTATCTCTCCTGTCCCTCATTCTATTTCTCCTGTCCCTCATCCTATCTCTCCTGTCCCTCATCCTATCTCTTCCCCCCTGTCTCCTGTCCCTCATCCTATCTCTCCTGTCCCTCATCCTATCTCTTCCCTCCGTCTCCCATCCCTCATCCTATCTCTTCCCCCCCGTCTCCTGTCCCTCATCCTATCTCTTCCCTCCGTCTCCCGTCCCTCATCCTATCTCTTCCCTCCGTCTCCCATCCCTCATCCTATCTCTTCCCTCCGTCTCCCATCCCTCATCCTATCTCTTCCCTCCGTCTCCCGTCCCTCATCCTATCTCTTCCCTCCGTCTCCCATCCCTCATCCTATCTCTTCCCTCCGTCTCCCATCCCTCATCCTATCTCTTCCCTCCGTCTCCCATCCCTCATCCTATCTCTTCCCTCCGTCTCCCATCCCTCATCCTATCTCTTCCCCCCCGTCTCCTGTCCCTCATCCTATCTCTCCTGTCCCTCATCCTATCTCTTCCCCCCCGTCTCCTGTCCCTCATCCTATCTCTCCTGTCCCTCATCCTATCTCTTCCCTCCGTCTCCCATCCCTCATCCTATCTCTTCCCTCCGTCTCCCATCCCTCATCCTATCTCTTCCCCCTGTCTCCGGTCTTTCATCCTATCTCTCCCCCCCCCCTCTCCTGTCCCTCATCCTATCTCTCCTGTCCCTCATCCTATCTCTTCCCTCCGTCTCCCATCCCTCATCCTATCTCTTCCCTCCGTCTCCCATCCCTCATCCTATCTCTTCCCTCCGTCTCCCATCCCTCATCCTATATCTTCCCTCCGTCTCCCGTCCCTTATCCTATCACTTCCCTCCGTCTCCCATCCCTCATCCTATCTCTTCCCTCCGTCTCCCGTTCCTCATCCTATCTCTTCCCCCGTCTCCTGTCCCTCATCCTATCTCTTCCCTCCCTGTCTCCTGTCCCTCATCCTATCTCTTCCCTCCGTCTCCCATCCCTCATCCTATCTCTTCCCCCCCCCCGTCTCCTGTCCCTCATCCTACCTCTCCTGTCCCTCATCCTATCTCTTCCCTCCCTGTCTCCTGTCCCTCATCCTATCTCTTCCCCCCCCCTCTCCTGTCCCTCATCCTATCTCTCCCATCCCTCATCCTATCTCTTCCCCCGGTCTCCCATCCTTCATCCTATCTCTTCCCTCCCTGTCTCCTGTCCCTCATCCTATCTCTTCCCTCCCTGTCTCCTGTCCCTCATCCTATCTCTTCCCTCCCTGTCTCCTGTCCCTCATCCTATCTCTTCCTCCCTGTCTCCCGTCCCTCATCCTATCTCTCCCGTCCCTCATCCTATCTCTTCCCCCCCCCCCCGTCTCCCGTCCCTCATCCTACCTCTCCTGTCCCTCATCCTATCTCTTCCCTCCCTGTCTCCCATCCCTCATCCTATCTCTTCCCTCCCTCATCCTATCTCTTCCCTCCCTGTCTCCTGTCCCTCATCCTATCTCTTCCCTCCCTGTCTCCTGTCCCTCATCCTATCTCTTCCTCCCTGTCTCCCGTCCCTCATCCTATCTCTCCCGTCCCTCATCCTATCTCTTCCCCCCCCCCCGTCTCCCGTCCCTCATCCTACCTCTCCTGTCCCTCATCCTATCTCTTCCCTCCCTGTCTCCCATCCCTCATCCTATCTCTTCCCTCCCTCATCCTATCTCTTCCCTCCCTGTCTCCTGTCCCTCATCCTATCTCTTCCCTCCCTCATCCTATCTCTTCCCTCCCTGTCTCCTGTCCCTCATCCTATCTCTTCCCTCCCTGTCTCCTGTCCCTCATCCTATCTCTTCCCTCCCTGTCTCCTGTCCCTCATCCTATCTCTTCCTCCCTGTCTCCTGTCCCTCATCCTATCTCTTCCCTCCCTGTCTCCTGTCCCTCATCCTATCTATTCCTCCCTGTCTCCCGTCCCTCATCCTATCTCTCCCGTCCCTCATCCTATCTCTTCCCCCCCCGTCTCCCGTCCCTCATCCTACCTCTCCTGTCCCTCATCCTATCTCTTCCCTCCCTGTCTCCTGTCCCTCATCCTATCTCTTCCCCCCCGTCTCCCGTCCCTCATCCTACCTCTCCTGTCCCTCATCCTATCTCCCTTGTCCGTGATGTCTCCTCCATAATCTCCGCCTGACATGCAGGTAACCTTCTCTTCCTTCTGCAGGTGATACATTTCCTTCCTGCCCCGGTTAAGGATATCTCTAACACCTCCATCACCATCAGCTGTGCGGGGAAGGTGAGTGTGCAGACGTCTCGGGTGGAGGTCACCTTCTGTCTCTTTTTACGTTTGTCTCAGTTTCTTTCTTTCTTGTCTTTAGAAGCTAAAAAGTGCAGTAAATGAGACGGTAAGAGGTAGAACTCCTAGGAGAGCCCATATAGCTATAGGTATCCCTGCAGGCAGCTTGTAGGCTCTTAGAGAAACTATATACATATAGGCTGAATCCTGTATACACCACTAACTCCAACCTAAGCCAGACAGATGGGAGATGACATCCATTATAGGTTACTAAAAGCTTTATACTAAGTGCCTCACTTATACAATCTATATGCCTTGTGTAGAATGTTATATTACTTGTGTATGAGAGATATTATATCATGTATACGGGATGTGTCAGGTGTGTGATATATAATGTATACGGGGTGTGTCAGGTGTGTGATATTATATAATGTATAGGGGATGTGTCAGGTGTGTGATATTATATAATGTATAGGGGATGTGTCAGGTGTGTGATATATAATGTATACGGGGTGTGTCAGGTGTGTGATATTATATAATGTATAGGGGATGTGTCAGGTGTGTGATATATAATGTATAGGGGATGTGTCAGGTGTGTGATATATAATGTATAGGGGATGTGTCAGGTGTGTGATAATATATAATGTATAGGGGATGTGTCAGGTGTGTGATATGTAATGTATAGGGGATGTGTCAGATGTGTGATATATAATGTATAGGGGATGTGTCAGGTGTGTGATATATAATGTATAGGGGATGTCAGGTGTGTGATATATAATGTATAGGGGATGTGTCAGGTGTGTGATATTATATCATGTATAGGGGATGTGTCAGGTGTGTGATATTATATCATGTATAGGGGATGTGTCAGGTGTGTGATATATAATGTATAGGGGATGTGTCAGGTGTGTGATATATAATGTATAGGGGATGTGTCAGGTGTGTGATATATATAATGTATAGGGGATGTGTCAGGTGTGTGATATATAATGTATAGGGGATGTGTCAGGTGTGTGATATTATATAATGTATAGGGGATGTGTCAGGTGTGTGATATTATATAATGTATAGGGGATGTGTCAGGTGTGTGATATATAATGTATAGGGGATGTGTCAGGTGTGTGATATATCATGTATACGGGGTGTGTCAGGTGTATGATATATAAAGTATAGGGGATGTGTCAGGTGTGTGATATATAATGTATAGGGGATGTGTCAGGTGTGTGATATATAATGTATAGGGGATGTGTCAGGTGTGTGATATATAATGTATAGGGGATGTGTCAGGTGTGTGATATTATATAATGTATAGGGGATGTGTCAGGTGTGTGATATTATATAATGTATAGTTGATGTGTCAGGTGTGTGATATATAATGTATAAGGGATGTGTCAGGTGTGTGATAATATATAATGTATAGGGGATGTGTCAGGTGTGTGATATTATATAATGTATAGTTGATGTGTCAGGTGTGTGATATATAATGTATAGGGGATGTGTCAGGTGTGTAATATTATATAATGTATAGGGGATGTGTCAGGTGTGTGATATTATATAATGTATAGGGGATGTGTCAGGTGTGTGATATTATATAATGTATAGGGGATGTGTCAGGTGTGTGACAGTATATAATGTATAGGGGATGTGTCAGGTGTGTGATATATAATGTATAGGGGATGTGTCAGGTGTGTGATTTTATATAATGTATAGGGGATGTGTCAGGTGTGTGATATATAATGTATAGGGGATGTGTCAGGTGTGTGATATATAATGTATGGGGGATGTGTCAGGTGTGTGATATTATATAATGTATAGGAGATGTGTCAGGTGTGTAATATTATATAATGTATAGGGGATGTGTCAGGTGTGTGATATTATATAATGTATAGGAGATGTGTCAGGTGTGTGATATATAATGTATAGGGGATGTGTCAGGTGTGTGACAGTATATAATGTATAGGGGATGTGTCAGGTGTGTGATATATAATGTATGGGGGATGTGTCAGGTGTGTGATATTATATAATGTATAGGGGATGTGTCAGGTGTGTGATATATAATGTATAGGGGATGTGTCAGGTGTGTGATATATAATGTATAGGGGATGTGTCAGGTGTGTGATATTATATAATGTATAAAGGATGTGTCAGGTGTGTGATATTATATAATGTATAGTTGATGTGTCAGGTGTGTGATATATAATGTATAGGGGATGTGTCAGGTGTGTGATATATAATGTATAGGGGATGTGTCAGGTGTGTAATATTATATAATGTATAGGGGATGTGTCAGGTGTGTGATATTATATAATGTATAGGGGATGTGTCAGGTGTGTGATATTATATAATGTATAGGGGATGTGTCAGGTGTGTGATATTATATAATGTATAAAGGATGTGTCAGGTGTGTGATATTATATAATGTATAGGGGATGTGTCAGGTGTGTGATATTATATAATGTATAGGGGATGTGTCAGGTGTGTGATATATAATGTATAGGGGATGTGTCAGGTGTGTGATATTATATAATGTATAGGGGATGTGTCAGGTGTGTAATATTATATAATGTATAGGGGATGTGTCAGGTGTGTGATATTATATAATGTATAGGGGATGTGTCAGGTGTGTGATATATAATGTATAGGGGATGTGTCAGGTGTGTGATATTATATAATGTATAGGGGATGTGTCAGGTGTGTAATATTATATAATGTATAGGGGATGTGTCAGGTGTGTGATATTATATAATGTATAGGGGATGTGTCAGGTGTGTGATATGTAATGTATAGGGGATGTGTCAGGTGTGTGATAAATCATGTATAGGGGATGTGTCAGGTGTGTGATATATAATGTATAGGGGATGTGTCAGGTGTGTGATATATAATGTATAGGGGATGTGTCAGGTGTGTGATATATAATGTATAGGGGATGTGTCAGGTGTGTGATAAATCATGTATAGGGGATGTGTCAGGTGTGTGATATATAATGTATAGGGGATGTGTCAGGTGTGTGATATATAATGTATAGGGGATGTGTCAGGTGTGTGATATGTAATGTATAGGGGATGTGTCAGGTGTGTGATATTATATAATGTATAGGGGATGTGTCAGGTGTGTGATAATATATAATGTATAGGGGATGTGTCAGGTGTGTGATAAATCATGTATAGGGGATGTGTCAGGTGTGTGATAATATATAATGTATAGGGGATGTGTCAGGTGTGTGATATTATATAATGTATAGGGGATGTGTCAGGTGTGTAATATTATATAATGTATAGGGGATGTGTCAGGTGTGTGATATATAATGTATAGGGGATGTGTCAGGTGTGTGATATTATATAATGTATGGGGGATGTGTCAGGTGTGTGATATATAATGTATAGGGGATGTGTCAGGTGTGTGATATATAATGTATAGGGGATGTGTCAGGTGTGTGATAATATATAATGTATAGGGGATGTGTCAGGTGTGTGATAAATCATGTATAGGGGATGTGTCAGGTGTGTGATAATATATAATGTATAGGGGATGTGTCAGGTGTGTGATATTATATAATGTATAGGGGATGTGTCAGGTGTGTAATATTATATAATGTATAGGGGATGTGTCAGGTGTGTGATATATAATGTATAGGGGATGTGTCAGGTGTGTGATATTATATAATGTATGGGGGATGTGTCAGGTGTGTGATATATAATGTATAGGGGATGTGTCAGGTGTGTGATATATAATGTATAGGGGATGTGTCAGGTGTGTGATATTATATAATGTATAGGGGATGTGTCAGGTGTGTGATATTATATAATGTATAGGGGATGTGTCAGGTGTGTGATATATAATGTATAGGGGATGTGTCAGGTGTGTGATATTATATAATGTATAGGGGATGTGTCAGGTGTGTGATATTATATAATGTATAGGGGATGTGTCAGGTGTGTGATATTATATAATGTATAGGGGATGTGTCAGGTGTGTGATATTATATAATGTATAGGGGATGTGTCAGGTGTGTGATATTATATAATGTATAGGGGATGTCAGGTGTGTGATATATAATGTATAGGGGATGTGTCAGGTGTGTGATAATATATAATGTTTAGGGGATGTGTCAGGTGTGTGATATATAAAGTATAGGGGATGTGTCAGGTGTGTGATATATAATGTATAGGGGATGTGTCAGGTGTGTGATATATAATGTATAGGGGATGTGTCAGGTGTGTGATAATATATAATGTTTAGGGGATGTGTCAGGTGTGTGATATATAAAGTATAGGGGATGTGTCAGGTGTGTGATATATAATGTATAGGGGATGTGTCAGGTGTGTGATATATAATGTATAGGGGATGTGTCAGGTGTGTGATATATAATGTATAGGGGATGTGTCAGGTGTGTGATATATAATGTATAGGGGATGTGTCAGGTGTGTGATATATAATGTATAGGGGATGTGTCAGGTGTGTAATATATAATGTATAGGGGATGTGTCAGGTGTGTGATATTATATAATGTATAGGGGATGTGTCAGGTGTGTGATATTATATAATGTATAGGGGATGTGTCAGGTGTGTGATATATAATGTATAGGGGATGTGTCAGGTGTGTGATATTATATAATGTATAGGGGATGTGTCAGGTGTGTGATATTATATAATGTATAGGGGATGTGTCAGGTGTGTGATATATAATGTATAGGGGATGTGTCAGGTGTGTGATAATATATAATGTATAGGGGATGTCAGGTGTGTGATATTATATAATGTATAAGGGATGTGTCAGGTGTGTGATATATAATGTATAGGGGATGTGTCAGGTGTGTGATATTATATAATGTATAGGGGATGTGTCAGGTGTGTGATATATAAAGTATAGGGGATGTGTCAGTTGTGTGATATATAATGTATAGGGGATGTGTCAGGTGTGTGATATATAATGTATAGGGGATGTGTCAGGTGTGTGATATTATATAATGTATAGGGGGTGTGTCAGGTGTGTGATATATAATGTATAGGGGATGTGTCAGGTGTGTGATATATAATGTATAGGGGATGTGTCAGGTGTGTGATATATAATGTATAGGGGATGTGTCAGGTGTGTGATAATATATAATGTATAGGGGATGTGTCAGGTGTGTGATATATAATGTATAGGGGATGTGTCAGGTGTGTGATATATAATGTATAGGGGATGTGTCAGGTGTGTGATATATAATGTATAGGGGATGTGTCAGGTGTGTGATATTATATAATGTATAGGGGATGTGTCAGGTGTGTGATATGTAATGTATAGGGGATGTGTCAGGTGTGTGATATTATATAATGTATAGGGGATGTGTCAGGTGTGTGATATGTAATGTATAGGGGATGTGTCAGGTGTGTGATATTATATAATGTATAGGGGATGTGTCAGGTGTGTGATATATAAAGTATAGGGGATGTGTCAGGTGTGTAATATTATATAATGTATAGGGGATGTGTCAGGTGTGTGATATATCATGTCTAGGGGATGTGTCAGGTGTGTGACAGTATATAATGTATAGGGGATGTGTCAGGTGTGTGATAATATATAATGTATAGGGGATGTGTCAGGTGTGTGATATTATATAATGTATAGGGGATGTGTCAGGTGTGTGATATATAATGTATAGGGGATGTGTCAGGTGTGTGATAATATATAATGTATAGGGGATGTGTCAGGTGTGTGATATATAATGTATAGGGGATGTGTCAGGTGTGTGATAATATATAATGTATAGGGGATGTGTCAGGTGTGTGATATATAATGTATAGGGGATGTGTCAGGTGTGTGATAAATCATGTATAGGGGATGTGTCAGGTGTGTGATATATAATGTATAGGGGATGTGTCAGGTGTGTGATAATATATAATGTATAGGGGATGTGTCAGGTGTGTGATATATAATGTATAGGGGATGTGTCAGGTGTGTGATATATAATGTATGGGGGATGTGTCAGGTGTGTGATATATAAAGTATAGGGTGTGTGTGTATATATATATATATATATATATATATATATATATATATATATATATATATGTATATGATATCTTAGTCCTTGCATATCTCGCATTCCCATACAGTGTAGGAGTACTGTATATATTGTGTATGTTTAGGTCTCTATGTCTCGTGGTATACTGTACAGAATGGTCTTTGTTCATATCACAAACTCTTCCCTCAGAATGATGAGAATGATGCCCTCTTGGGGAGTAAGCTTTACTTCCCCGGCCTCAGCAACAACAATCTGGGGACCATCGACCTCAAGTATTTCCCATATTATGGGAACAGAGCTCAGGTTAGTTTCCTCCCATCATTGTACGATTATATGTGGAATAACCCTAAGCTATAGGTCACTGTGCAAATATATATATACATATATATCTTATTATGGAGCTATAGGTCACTATGGGGGAGATTTATCAGACATGGAGTATAGTGACACTGTCTCAGTCGCCCCCGGCAACCAATCAGATTTCACCTTTCATTTTCCAAAGAGTCTGTGAGGAATGAAAAGTGGAATCTGATTGGTTGCCGGGGGCCACTGCGCCAGTTCTGCTTTACACCATATGTGATGAATCTCCCCCATAGTGTTTGCTGAGGGTGTAGAGCGCTGTACGGAGGAGCCTGAGCTGTAATTCTTTTTTCCCCTACAGAAGAACTACACGCAGCCATTTGTGGCTGTAAAGTTCCTAAATGCGACTCGCAACGTGGAACACAATGTGGAGTGTCGTGTCACCGCCGCTAACATCAACAATCAGGATGAACGGGACAAGTTCCAGGGGCGGGTTATCTTCACCCTGAGGATCGACACCTAGACCCGTCTGCCTCCCATATGACATCACTTCCTCCATATGACATCACTGCCCCCTAACAGACATTGGCCAGACCCCAGGTGTGTTCCCCTCACAGTCTTGTACTATGGGAGTATCTGCTCTGAAGACCTCACAGTCCATGGGGAATCTTTTCTTTTGCGGATTTTGGTTTAAAATTTTTCCCTTATATTTTATTAAAGCTTTTGGTGGTTGTAAAAGGACCTTCCAACTGGAAACGTGACATCTCTTCCTCCCAGGTGACATCACTTCCTGCCAGGTGACATCACTTCCTCCCAGGTGACATCACTTCTCTTACTCATAGGAAAAAAAAAATTATTTTGTTACTGCCCTTGTTATTCCTTTCGTTAAATTGATGGAAGCCTCAGCTGATCCGGTGCGGCGGTGGCCAAGAGTCCTGATCCTTACTCAGCGATCCCTGCTCATCAATTATAGGAAATCCCTCTTTATCTGTGTATACCCCCCCAACCTGTATATACTCTACAATGTACCACCTATAGGCTTGTCATGGATAATTAAAGGTCACTTCTGCTTTTCTTACCGCTCATCAATCTCCACAATAAAAGAGAGTATTAGTCACCGACTACTCCTCAACAGGAATACTGTTACTGCCATATCTGCCGTAAGACCCCTACATAGAGCTCTATAGCATTGAGTGTCCCCCCTAACACCACTGCCCACCACAGTGCTCCCCATAATATCACCACTCTCCACAGTGCATCCCAATAATACCACTGCCCACCACAGTGCTCCCCATAATACCACTGCCCACCACAGTGCACCCCAATAACACCACTGCCCACCACAGTGCACCCCAATAATATCACTGCCCACCACAGTGCACCCCAATAATCACTGCCCACCACAGTGCTCCCCATAATACCACTGCCCACCACAGTGCACCCCAATAACACCACTGCCCACCACAGTGCTCCCAATAATACCACCACTCTCCACAGTGCATCCCAATAATACCACTGCCCACCACAGTGCTCCCCATAATACCACCACTCTCCACAGTGCATCCCAATAATACCACTGCCCACCACAGTGCTCCCCATAATATCACTGCCCACCACAGTGCTCCCCATAATACCACCACTCTCCACAGTGCATCCCAATAACACCACTGCCCACCACAGTGCACCCCAATAATATCACTGCCCACCACAGTGCACCCCAATAATCACTGCCCACCACAGTGCACCCCAATAATATCACTGCCCACCACAGTGCTCCCCATAATACCACTGCCCACCACAGTGCTCCCCATAATACCACCACTCTCCACAGTGCATCCCAATAATACCACTGCCCACCACAGTGCTCCCCATAATACCACTGCCCACCACAGTGCACCCCAATAACACCACTGCCCACCACAGTGCACCCCAATAATATCACTGCCCACCACAGTGCACCCCAATAATCACTGCCCACCACAGTGCTCCCCATAATACCACTGCCCACCACAGTGCACCCCAATAACACCACTGCCCACCACAGTGCTCCCAATAATACCACCACTCTCCACAGTGCATCCCAATAATACCACTGCCCACCACAGTGCTCCCCATAATACCACCACTCTCCACAGTGCATCCCAATAATACCACTGCCCACCACAGTGCTCCCCATAATATCACTGCCCACCACAGTGCTCCCCATAATACCACCACTCTCCACAGTGCATCCCAATAACACCACTGCCCACCACAATGCACCCCAATAACACCACTGCCCACCACAGTGCACCCCAATAATCACTGCCCACCACAGTGCACCCCAATAATATCACTGCCCACCACAGTGCTCCCCATAATACCACTGCCCACCACAGTGCACCCCAATAATCACTGCCCACCACAGTGCTCCCCATAATACCACTGCCCACCACAGTGCTCCCCATAATACCACTGCCCACCACAGTGCTCCCCATAATATCACTGCCCACCACAGTGCTCCCCATAATACCACCACTCTCCACAGTGCATCCCAATAATACCACTGCCCACCACAGTGCACCCCAATAATATCACTGCCCACCACAGTGCACCCCAATAATATCACTGCCCACCACAGTGCACCCCAATAATCACTGCCCACCACAGTGCTCCCCAATAATATCACTGCCCACCACAGTGCACCCCATAATACCACTGCCCACCACAGTGCACCCCAATAACACCACTGCCCACAACAGTGCACCCCAATAATCACTGCCCACCACAGTGCACCCCATAATACCACTGCCCACCACAGTGCACCCCAATAACACCACTGCCCACCACAGTGCTCCCCAATAACAATCTCTGTCCCCTGCCTCTAAAGGCCCTTTTACACAGTACGGCCGATAACCATCTTGTGTAGTAGAAAACAACAGCCTAAATGAACGATGTCAGCTGATCAGTATGTTGAAAGACAAGTAACATTGCACCGATCTGCTGCCGTCGCTCCATGGAATAGGAGTGGTGGCAGCAGACCACTGCTATCTTCTATGGGCTGCCCGGATGATCTAGCGATCACCAGGCAGCCCCCATATAGTATAGACTCCTTCTGTTCAGCCCTCATAGTACACTGTGCTACCCCCCCTATATAGTATAGTTCCACTTTGTGCAGCCCCGCATATAGTTCAGGCCTCCCTGTGCAGTCTCCTCCCATACAATATAGTCCTCCCTGTGCAGTCTCCTCCCATACAATATAGTCCTCTCTGTGCAGTCTCCTCCCATACAATATAGTCCTCCCTGTGCAGCCCCGCATATAGTTCAGGCCTCCCTGTGCAGTCTCCTCCCATACAATATAGTCCTCTCTGTGCAGTCTCCTCCCATACAAT
This sequence comes from Dendropsophus ebraccatus, assembly GCF_027789765.1. Taxonomy (NCBI): domain Eukaryota; kingdom Metazoa; phylum Chordata; class Amphibia; order Anura; family Hylidae; genus Dendropsophus; species Dendropsophus ebraccatus. The sequence goes on from NC_091454.1 coordinate 233,752,654, forward strand.
ATAGTCCTCCCTGTGCAGCCCCGCATATAGTTCAGGCCTCCCTGTGCAGTCTCCTCCCATACAATATAGTCCTCTCTGTGCAGTCTCCCCCTATATAGCATTTATTTAGTTTACGTACCGTAATTATGCTTTCCTCGAGTCGTAGGCAGCACATATGGCTCCTCAGATCCCCTCGGTCCCCTACCAGGACCGCCCACCTAGATCTACTTACATAAAAAAGAGATTAGAGAGCACCAATAGGAGGCCAGGATAGGCCTTAAATATCGACACTTGGCATTCTATACTTGTGTAATAAATAGAGTCCAACAAAGAGATGAATGCAAGTAAAATTTTATTGGGAGGGTAAGTGTGCTGCCTACGACTCGAGGAAAGCATAATTACGGTACGTAAACTAAATAACTGCTTTCCTCTACGTCTGCGGCAGCACATATGGGATATGCCATAGATAACAAGGGAGGGATTCACATAGAACTTTCAGCTACTGACAAGACACCTGTACTGAAGGCTGGGCTGCCCTGAATGTCCAATCTATAATGCCTGGAGAATGTGGAAGATGAAGTCCAGGAGGCAGCATTACATATGGCCATCAGAGGTACTTGCTGTCTTTCCGCCCATGAGGTGGCTGTGGCACGGGTGGCAGGGCCGGTTTTAGACTAAATGTGGCCCTGGGCAAAGTTGAAGGTGGGGCCCCAAATGCTGAAATATTGTAGCAGCAATTTAAGGTTCCCATACACTTGTTGGTGGTACCTGCTGCTCATGGTGGGTTCGGCCATCAGTGTAAGGTGAATGGGGCTCTTTGTACAGTCCTCTGACATGATATCAGTGGACATATGGGGTTGAGCTTGATGGAAAATCAACATCCAACCTCTTTGTTCTCAGAGAGACAAGCCGTCATTAGATCTGTCTGGCTATGGCTTACCCCTCCTATAGAGAACACAGAAACGCTCAGCTGTGCCGAACATTCCTGTGTATGGGGAGGATGGGGCCAGATGAGATTTTATATCTATATATCTCATTAGTGATGTGTGTGCAGCCCTTGCTGTATATAGTGAACAATGAAGATATATACTAGCTGATCACGTTCCCCGGTGTCCTCAGGCCTTGTCTGTTGGATCCCCCAGTCTCTCACTTCTGGTCCTCTCTCTGAGGTGACAGGCCGTTCAGCCAATCACTGGCCGTAACAAACAGACAAGGCCTGAGGACACCGGGGAACGTGATCAGGTAAGTACCAGCTTTATTATGTTATACGCACAATCAGCAGACAATGATTTTTACACTTGCCAAAAGACAATGATCAGCTGATTACAGTTGTCTCTATATACACAGAGCGATATCGGCCAGGTTAGGACAATTTTCGCTCCGTGTATTATGGCCCTTAGTCACATTGAGTCAATTCAGAAGGTTACATGCCGGGACTGGCGCCACATGCGGGGACTGCCGCCACATGCGGGGACTGCCGCCACATGCCGGGACTGCCGCCACATGTCGGGACTGCCGCCACATGTCGGGACCGCCGCTACATGCCGGGACTGCCGCCACATGCCGGGACTGCCGCTACATGTCGGGACTGCCGCCACATGCCGGGACTGCCGCCACATGCCGGGACTGCCGCCACATGCCGGGACTGCCGCTACATGTCAGGACTGCCGCCACATGCCGGGACTGCCGCCACATGCCGGGACTGCCGCCACATGTCGGGACCGCCGCTACATGTCAGGACTGCCGCCACATGCCGGGACTGCCGCTACATGTCGGGACCGCCGCTACATGTCAGGACTGCCGCCACATGCCGGGACTGCCGCTACATGTCAGCACCGCCGCTAGTGGTGTAAACACAAAAACTATCTATATGCATGGTTTTAAAAAATAAAATAAAAAAAAATCACTATATCAGGACCAAATATTACCTCCATACCGTTATTGATGAAAACATACTATGTATAGGCCAATATTACCACCATAAAGTGACCGCCCCATAATGACACTATATACACGCCAATATTAGCACCACACCATGACCGCAACATAATGATTCTATATACACTATATACAGACCAATATTACTACTATAGACTGACCACCGCATAATGACTCTATATACAGACCAATATTACCGCCATAGACTGACCACCGCATAATGACTCTATATACAGACCAATATTACCGCCATAGACTGACCACCGCATAATGACTCTATATACACTATATACAGATCAATATTACTGCCATAGAGTGACCGCCACATAATGACTCCGTATACACTATATACAGACCAATATTACTGCCATAGAGTGACCACTGCATAATGACTCTATATACACACTATATACAGACCAATATTACCGCTATAGATTGACCGCCACATAATGATCCTATATACAGACTAATATTACTGTCATAGAGTGACCACTGCTTAATGACTCTATATACACTATATAAAGACCAATATTACCGCCATAGAGTGACCACCGCATAATGACTCTATATACAGACCAATATTACCGCCATAGACTGACCACCGCATAATGACTCTATATACACTATATACAGACTAATATTACTGTCATAGAGTGACCACTGCATAATGACTCTATATATACACTATATACAGACCAATATTACCACCATAGAGTGACCACTGCATAATGACTCTATATACACTATATAAAGACCAATATTACTGCCATAGAGTGACCACCGCATAATGACTCTATATACACTATATACAGACCAATATTACTGCCATAGAGTGACCACCACATAATAACTCTATATACAGACCAATATTACTGCCATAGAGTGACCACCACATAACTCTATATACACTATATACAGACCAATATTACCGCTATAGAGTGACCACCACATAATGACTCTATATACAGACCAATATTACCGCCATAGACTGACCACCGCATAATGACTCTGTATACACTATATACAGATCAATATTACTGCCATAGAGTGACCACCACATAATGATCCTATATACAGACTAATATTACTGTCATAGAGTGACCACTGCATAATGACTCTATATACACACTATATACAGACCAATATTATCGCTATAGATTGACCGCCACATAATGACTCTATATACAGACCAGCACACACCATGACCACCACATAATGACTCCATATATACACCATATACAGACCAATATTACCACCATAGAGTGACCGCCCCATAATGACTCTATATACACACTATATACAGACCAATATCATGTGGCGGTCACTCTATGGCGGTAATATTGGTCTGTATATAGTGTATATATAGAGTCATTATGTGGCGGTCACTCTATGGCGGAAATAACTCTATATACACTATATACAGACCAATTTTACCACCATAGACTGACCACTGCATAATGACTCTATATATACACACTATATACAGACCAATATTACTGCCATAGAGTGATCACCACATAATGACTCTATATACACTATATACAGACCAATATCATGTGATAATGAATATCAGGTAATAATGGTTTGTATATAGTGTGTATATAGAGTCATTATGCATTATGTGGCGGTCACTCTATGGCGGTAATATTGGTCTGTATATAGTGTATATAAAGAGTCATTATGTGGCGGTCACTCTATGGTGGTAATAACTCTCTATACACACTATATACAGACCAATATTACCGCCATAGAGTGACCACCGCATAATGACTCTATATATGCAGTATATACAGACCAATATTACCACCATAGACTGACCACTGCATAATGACACTATATATACACTATATACGGACCAATATTACCGCCATACAGTGACCGCCACCTTATTTTTTTCTCAATAAAATACACAGTATTACCTTAGTGACATCATCATACACTATACATAGGAGCTGCAGCCAATCACCGGCCTCAGTGGTCACCAGAGAATGGCTGCAGCTCCTATATACAGTCTATTCACCTCAACACTTGGAGTCAGCAGTGCTTCTTATACGCACACACACTAATATATATATACACACATATACATACACACACACACTAATTATATTTTTATATATATATATATATATATATATATATATATACACATATACATACACACACACACTCTAACACATCCATAAACACATTATACAGATCCAACCCATCCAGCCCACACACCATACACAGGACATGTAACACACACTACAGTCATCCATTATACACATAGCATTCATACACACACTACACACAGGACATGTAACACACACTACAGTCATCCATTATACACCTACATTCATACACACACTACATGTACAGTATACTTACCCCCTCTAACAGCATGCTGGGTGTAGTTGTCCTTGTCCATGGCAGCAGCAGCAGGAGGCTGTGCTCCTCACCCTGCAGCCCTCTCCTCCATCGTCCCGACAGCTCCACACCAGGAGGAGAGAGGAAATCACATGGTACAGAAGGGAGGGGGAGGGGGAAGCTACACACTCCGGAGCCCAGCGTCCTGCAGCCTCTGTGTGACCCCTGATAGCAGCCAGAGATCACTGACAGAGGCTGCAGGACGCTGTCTGTGCGCTCCTGCACCTAACACTCACTGTAACTGGGGCAGGGGGCCCCTGGGGGATGGGGGCCCTGGGCAACTGCCCTCTTTGCCCCCCCCCCTAACGCCGGCCCTGACGGGTGGAATGGGCCCTTAGAGGATGAGGTGGTTCTTTCCCATCTGCAACATATGCTTCAGTTATAGTACATCTAATCCACCTAGCTAAAGAGTCTTTGGAAGCTTTACAACCCCTCCTCGGCCCAGCGAACAGCACAAACAGATTCTCATCCTTCCGGAAATCTTGAACACGAGCAAGATAATGTTTCAAGGACCTTTTCACATCAAGTAAGTGCAGTCGTGCCTCTTCCTCAGATGTAGGATTAGGATGGAAATCGGGAAGAAACAGTTCACGGTTTATGTTTGCTGTAGACGGTACCTTAGGCACAAAGGATGGGACTGTCCTGAGACGCACACCATCAGGCAAGAACTTTGTGAAGGGCTCATGACATGACAATGCCTGTAGTTCTCCGAGACGTTTTGCCGATGTTACGGCAATAAGGAACAGTACTTTGAAAGATAACCACTTTAAGTCTATTGACTCCATTGGCTCGAATGGAGCATCTGTAAGTCTGTTGAGCACCAGACCTAAGTCCCAAGAGGCGACCGCAGGCCGTACTGTAGGTCTTAAATTCCTGAGTCCTTTGAAGAATCTTGTAATCAAAGGGTTGTTAGCATAGACTCCATCTGTGAGCGCATTGATAGCGGTCATGTGAACTCTTAGTGTATTTGATTTCAGACCCTTTTCAAAACCTTCTTGCAGGAACTGTAGGATAGAAGACACTGAAATTTGGAGGTTGTTGTCTGTTAGCCACAAAGAAAATTTTTTCCACATCCTTGTATACACAAAATTTGTCGACTTCTTCCTTGATGATAACAGTGTAGAGATTACAGTGTCTGAGAGACCTAGCTGCTTCAGTTTCTCTTCTTCAGGTACCAGGCTGAGAGATGTAGTCTGTCCAGCTGGGGGTGTAGAAAACCTCTCTGGAGCAGAAGATCCGGATACTGCGGGAGCTTCCATACTAGCCCCTCCGATAGATGATACAGTGTGGAAAACCAGGCTCTGCGGGGCCAGAAGGGAGTAATTATGATGGCTTCTGGTTTCTCCACCAGTATCTTCGCTAGAATCCTGGGCAGGATGGGAACTGGAGGATATGCATATATAAACTTGTCTTTCCAGGACATTGTGAACGCGTCCAACACATCTGGACAGTCTTGTCTCCTTAGAGAGCAGAACTTGCTGACTTTCCTGTTGTCCCTGGTGGACATGACATCCCATTCTGGACACCCCCACTTGTCCGTTAGTAGATGGAAATATTTGGGGTTTACTTCCCATTCTCCTGGGTAAGGGCTCTGGCGACTCAACAAATCTGCTTGGAGGTTCAGGGTCCCCTTTATGTGGACTGCTGCTAGGTTGGTCACTAGTGGTTCGGCCCATTCCATGATCTGGGCACACAGATTCTGTAAACATGGGCTGCGAGTGCCTCCCTGCTTGTTGATGTAATAAGTTGCTGTGGCATTGTCGGTTTGGATTAGAACTGCTTTCCCTCTGAGATGTGGTTCGAAGTGCCGGAGTGCCAGCTGGATGGCTTTCATCTCTCTGAAATTCGATGACATCTTTGCAATGGATATTGGCCACACCCCCTGCGTCCAGAGGTGTTAAAAATGAGCGCCCCAACCTTTCTGAGATGCGTCTGTCGTCACCACCACCTGATCCTGCAGCAGAATATTTCTGCCGACCGATAACTTCTCTTCCAAGGTCCACCACATCAGATTCCTGCGAGTGGAAATCGAGATTGATATTCTGGAATCGAGGAAGGTGATGTCCTTGTCCCAGGCCCGAAGGATCTCTCTCTGCAGACACCTCAGATGTGCCTTGGCCCATGGAACTGCCCCTATCGAGGCTGTGAGGAGACCCAGAATGCTCATTGCTGTCCGGATAGGAATCTGCGGACTGTGGACTAGATGAGTAATTGCAGATTTTATACGAATTACTTTGTCTTCTGGCAGAAAGATCTTCATCACTGACAGATCTATGAGCAGACCTAAAAATCGTATCTTGTTTGTCGGATGGAGCTCTGATTTTTGGAGATTTATGATGAATCCCACTGTCTGAAGAAGATTCATGGCCGTCTGAAGGTGTTCTTGTAGGATGATTGGGGATGGAGCAATTAACAGCCAATCGTCGAGGTATGGTACAATTTTTATCCCTTGAAGTCTGAGGGCCGCCACCAGTACTATAGTTATCTTGGTAAAGATTCTTGGGGCTGGAGACAGGCCAAAGGGAAGGGCTCTGAACTGGAAATGAAGAAAACCTGCTTTTGTCTGTAGAGCTACTCTGAGGTATCTTCTGGATTCTGGGTGAATTGGCACAGGTAAATAGGCGTCCTTCAGATCGAGTGAGGCCATATACTCTCCTTGCTGAACTAAGCCAATCACTGACCTTATGGTTTCCATTCTGAATTTTGTCTTTTGCAGATGTTGATTTAAAAAGCGCAGATCTATTATAAGACGCCACTTGTTGTCGGGTTTGGGGACAGGAAACCCCCGAGAGTATACTCCCGTAAATTCTTCGCTTGGTGGCACTGGTTCTAGTGCTCCTTTTTTCAAAAATTCCAGAAGAAGGGATGATATGCGACTTTCTGCTGGGTTTGGCATAAATCTTTCTCTTGGTAGTCGTAGAAATTCCAGACGATAACCTTGGCTCACAATGTTTAGCACCCAGGAGTCTCTGGTAACATCTTGCCAGGCTTCCAAAAGATTTAGGAGCCTGGCGCCCACACTGGCAGTAGGCATGGCGTCAGAATTCTGTTTTTGTAAATCCCGTGTCGGATTGCTTTTTCTTATTTTTGTCCTGATATCTTCCACGGAACCTTCTGTCTGATCTATCCTGGGGTTGGCGTCTGCGAAAAGATCCTCTTCCTCTTTGGTAACGAAAATTACGAGTACCTCTGTATCTGGAAGTAGCAGGGAGGTTCAGAGCTTTATCTTTCTTATTTTCTTCCAACATCTTGTCTAATTCTGAACCAAAAAGTCTCCCTGGTTCAAAGGGCAGAGCACAGAAATTATTCTTTGACGAGACATCTCCTGCCCAGGTTCTAAGCCAGATGGCTCTTCTTGCGGAGTTAGCCAATGCCATATTTTTAGCTGCAATTTTGACAGTGTCCAAAGAAAAATCACACAAAAAATTTGCTGCCAGTTTTAGTGTAGACATTTGTTCCATCAAATCTTGCCGATGTACCCCATCCTCTATATCCGCTGAGAGGTGACTAAGCCATATTCTCAAGGCTCTAGCCACCGGCACAGAGGCGAGACCGGCTTTATTCAGAGAAGTGAGATTCACATGGGATCTTTTTAGAAAGGTCTCGGCCTTCCTATCCATGGCATCTTTTAAAGCCGCTGCATCTTCACCTGGAAAAAGAGACTTCTTGGCAATTTTTGCAATAGCGGGGTCCACTTTACTAGGGCCCTGCCAGGCCTCAGACTCTGCTGGGTCTAGTTTGTATACAGCCTTGAACCTAGACCCCAAGTCCAGTCTTTTATCAGGTCTTCCCCATTCTTTTTGCATAACAGTCTTTAGAACCTGATGACTGGGGAGAACAGCAGATTTCTTCTTTGGAAAATAAAACAAACTTTCCTTGTCTTGGTCCTGACTGTCAGACTTTTTAGACTCCATGCAGCCTTTCACTTTACTCATTAATTTATCAGCTGATTCTTTCTTGAAAAGATAATAATCCTCAGAAACATCTTCATCCTCATCATTATCATCATCAGACATACCCTCAGCGTCAGAGACATCAGACAGGGAGAAGGATGCGGCAGGACTGGAGTAAGCAGGTTCTAGCCTAGGCTTCTTTGCAGCAGATGATGTACCCAGGGGCGTAACTAGAAATGGCTGGGCCCCATAGCAAACTTTTAATTGGGCCCCCCCCTCAACCGACCACTACGCCGTCAACACAACCAGCTCTACACGGGGTCTGTACTACATATACATTACAGTGCAAATATATTTAGTGACTCACAGGGGACGTCTTCTCTGATCAGAGTTCTTCCCTTTTCATCTTCTTCTCCATCTGTCCTGGGCCATTATGGTAACTTCTCCGAGCCACAAATCCACAGAATCTGCCAGACAGACATATTAGGCTCCTCGCTCTGGCACCATCCTCATCTCTATACACACTGCACATCTGTATTGGCCCCTATAAGCCCTCTTTCAGTGGGTAGCCCTGGCTCCTTATAGATAGTCCCTTGTTCAGTCTTCCACATAGATGGCCCTGTGTGCATCTACTATAGTAGAGAGCCCCTCTGTGTTTATAGTAGATGACAACCTCTGTGCGTCCCCTATATCAGGGGTAGGGAACCTCGGCTCTCCAGCTGTGGCAAAACTACAACTCCCATCATGTGTAGACAGTCAAAGCTAAAGCTGTAGTTTTTAAACAGCTTGAGAGCCAAGGTTCCCTATCCCTGCCCTGTAGTATATGGCCCCCTCCGTGTATTCCCTTATAGATGACCCCTCTGTTTAGTCCACTAAAATAAGTACCCCCCTCTGCGCCTGCCCTATTATATACATCCCGCAGTGTAGTTACCCTTATAGATGCCTCCTCTGTGACGTCCTCCTTATAGATTGCCCCCTGTGTTGTTCCCCTTACAAATGGCCCCCAGTGTTGTCCCTCCCCATATATATAGCCCCCAGTGTTTTCCCTCCCCCATATATATAGCCCCAAGTGTTGTCCCTCCCCCATATATATATATAGTCCCAAGTGTTGTGCCTCCCCATATATATATATATAGCCCCAGTGTTGTGCCTCCCCCATATATGCAGCCCCCAGTGTTGAGCCTCCCCATATATATATAGCCCCCAGTGTTGTCCCTCCCCCAATAGCCCCCAGTGTTGTGCCTCCCCCATATATATATAGCCCCAGTGTTGTGCCTCCCCCATATATATAGCCCCCAGTGTTGTCCCTCCCCCAATAGCCCCCAGTGTTGTCCCTCCCCCATATATATTGCCCCCAGTGCTGTGCCTCCCCCATACATATAGCCCCCAGTGCTGTGCCTCCCCCATATATATAGCCCCCAGTGCTGTGCCTCCCCCATATATATACAGCCCCCAGTATTGTGCATCCCCTATATATATATATATATATATATATATATATATATATAGCCCGCAGTGCTGTGCCTACCCCATATATATAGCCCCCAGTGCTGTCCCTCCTCTATATATACAGCCCCCAGTGCTGTCCCTCCCCCATATATACAGCCCCCAGTATTGTGCATCCCCTATATATATATATATATATATATATATATATATATATATATAGCCCGCAGTGCTGTGCCTACCCCATATATATAGCCCCCAGTGCTGTCCCTCCCCCATATATATACAGCCCCCAGTATTGTGCATCCCCTATATATATATATATATATATATATATATATATATATATATATAGCCCGCAGTGCTGTGCCTACCCCATATATATAGCCCCCAGTGCTGTCCCTCCTCTATATATACAGCCCCCAGTGCTGTGCCTCCCCCATATATATACAGCCCCCAGTGCTGTCCCTCCCCCATATATACAGCCCCCAGTGCTGTGCCTCTCCATACAACCCCCAGTGCTGTGCCTCCCCCATATATATATATACAGCCCCCAGTATTGTGCATCCCCCATATATATATATATAGATACAGCCCCTAGTGCTGTGCATCCCCTATATATATATATATATATATATATATATATATATATATATATATATACAGCCCCTAGTGCTGTGCATCCCCCATAATATATATATATATATATATATATACAGCCCCTAGTGCTGTGCATCCCCCATAATATATATATATATATATATATATATATATATATATATATATATATACAGCCCCTAGTGCTGTGCATCCCCCATATATATATATATATATATATATATATATATATATATACATACAGCCCCTAGTGCTGTGCATCCCCTATATATATATAGCCCCCAGTGTTGTCCCTCCCCCATATATATAGCCCCCAGTGCTGTCCCTCCCCCATATATATATAGCCCCCAGTGCTGTGCCTCCCCCATATATATATATAGCCCCCAGTGCTGTGCCTCCCCCATATATATATAGCCCCCAGTGCTGTGCCTCCCCCATATATATATAGCCCCCAGTGCTGTGCCTCCCCCATATATATACAGCCCCCAGTATTGTGCATCCCATATATATATATATATATATATATATATATATATATATATATATATAGCCCGCAGTGCTGTGCCTACCCCATATATATAGCCCCCAGTGCTGTCCCTCCTCTATATATACAGCCCCCAGTGCTGTGCCTCCCCCATATATATACAGCCCCCAGTGCTGTCCCTCCCCCATATATACAGCCCCAAGTGCTGTGCCTCCCCCACATATATAGCCCCCAGTGCTGTGCCTCCCCCATATATATACAGCCCCCAGTGCTGTGCCTCTCCATACAACCCCCAGTGCTGTGCCTCCCCCATATATATATACAGCCCCCAGTATTGTGCATCCCCCATATATATATATATATACAGCCCCTAGTGCTGTGCCTCCCCCATATATATATACAGCCCCCAGTATTGTGCATTCCCCATATATATATATATATATATACAGCCCCTAGTGCTGTGCATCCCCTATATATATATATATATATATATATATATATATACAGCCCCTAGTGCTGTGCATCCCCCATATATATACAGCCTCCAGTGTTCCCCTCTGATAAAAATAAAAAACCTCACAACTCACCTAACCACACGATCCCCGTCGGCCGCCTGGCGGCAGAAACCCCAGAATCGGCCCTGACCCGACAGATCAGCAGCTTCCAGGCGAAGTCCCGGGCAGCGCCACCACTGAGCTCAGTGTGCGCCGCGGCGGCTGGGACTTCGGGTAAAGGGTGCGCGTCACTTCCTGTACCGGAAGTCCCAGCCGCCGCGACGCACACTGACCTCAGTGATGTTCGCCTGGAAGCTGCTGATCTGTCGGGGGCAACACTCTTGTGATTGCAAGCAAATGCTGCTTGCGGTCACAAGAGTGATTGACAGGGCGGGAAGCCTATGGCTTCTCGCGCTGTCAATCAGAACACTGAACACCCGGGAGGCCCGCTCGGCCACCGGGTGTTGTAGGCAGTAAGCTCCGGGGGCCCAGGCCACGGGCCCCCCAATGCTAGGCTGCTACGGCGGTAGTTCCGCCCCTGGATGTACCAGTGACAGCAGATTCCATATGTGATTTAAACCAGTCAAAAAACGTCCTTGCCTCCGATACAATCCCAGCTGCAGAACCAGCAGATTCCTCTGGGGGGTGCAGGAGTCACACACATGGAGGTAGTGGAGGTAGAGGTTGCAGGCACAGGATACACATCTTCTGAGTTGGTGCAGCAGGAGGAGAAGGTTGTTTATAACGAGCCACACAAGGATCACACACATATCCGGAATGATCATCTGGTAGAGGCTGCTGGCGAATAGAACACATTCTGAATGTGTAGGTAATACAGATGCCATAATCAGACACCATAGTGAGCAAGCACTGCTACTGCACAGAAAACATTCTCTCGATCCTACCTTACTGCAGATAATTTCAGCTGCGCAATATCCAGAAGACCACCAGCAACATACACACTTGTGGTTTAGCACAGAAACATATTTATATGTAGTGCTTACCGGGTTTTTGGCGCATCCATGGCTTCGGACGCGGTTCTGGGCCGGAAGTTACGTCACTTCTGGAAAAGCGTCACACGCTTGAGGACGCAGCCCAAACCGGAAGTGCGTCAGACGTTAGAGAACGGACGCGCGTCACCACCGGAAGCTCGCCCCTTGGCATGGAGAGAGGTGAAGCCACCGGAAGAGTACTGCTGGAGGAGGAACAACGCGCCGGACCGGAAGCACAAGGGTAAGGAGTAAGAACGCCGGTACCAGCGCGCTATACCGCGACCAGCAATATCAGACAGGGATAAGGAGTACTTATCATATAGACAACACCGGGACATCGCACCGGAATGTAAAGCGGCACACACATCATAGCTGGGACCCCGCACCAACTCAAGCGTCTGCAACTGCGCATAATTTGACTGCCGCCGGGACCCCGCACCGGACAGGCAACAATATAGACCGGGACCCCGCACCGGTAAAATCATAATTTTTAACACTTCTGCCAGGACCCCGCACTGGCTAATGTGGAGATTAGCGCACTGAGCTGATAAAAAGCACTGGGACTCCGCACCTGTAAGACAGAAGCTCATATGATGAATAAAAATCAGTACTCAAAGTTCCCTATAAAACATAGCTTCACTGCCAGGACTCCGTATCGGCTCTACCTAAAAACAACAAGAAAACAATAAAGGACACATACCTGAACAAACTGGAGGTGGGCTACCTGGTGGTGCATAGCACCTGAAGGGAAAGGAGGACTGAAAAAAACACAAGTATGGAATGCCAAGTGTCGATATTTAACCCCTAGACGACCCAGGGCGTATAGTTACGCCATGGAATTCTGTCCCCAGACGACCTAGGGCGTAACTGTACGCCCTGGGTGTTTCTCCCGCTATGAAGCGCGCTCCGGAGCGGAGCGCGCTTCATAGCAGGTAGGGGCCGGCTGCAATCAGCAGCCGGGACCTCACCGGCAATGACACGCTGCAGCGATCGCGCTGCCGCGTGTCATTAACTCCTTAGACGCCGCGATCGCGGCGCGACCGCGGCGTTTAAGTGTAAGTGACAGGGGGAGTCCCCTGTCACTTACCGATCGGGACCCCCGCAGTGTGACTGCGGGGGTCCCGATCGGTAAAACGGACTGCCGGAGGTCTCTCACCTGCCTCCATGCGGTCCGATCGGCGATCTGCTACACTAAGCCTGCACAGGCAGGCTCAATGAGCAGAGCGCCGATAACACTGATCAATGCTAGGCCTATGGCATAGCAATGATCAGTGTAGAAATCAAACTAATCTATGTAAAAGTCCCCCAAAGGGACTTCAAATGTGTAAAAAAAAAAAAGTTAAAAACACTAACACACTACCCCAAAACCCCTCCCCCAATAAAAGTCTAAATCACCCCCCTTTCCCATTATATAAATAAAACATATAAAAATAAATAAACAAATAAACATATAATATACCGTAGCGTGCGTAATTGTCCGATCTATTAAAATATAACAAGCGTCATTGCGAACGGTAAACGGCGTACACGAAAAGAGGGAAAAAAGTGCGCGGATTACCGATTTTATGTTACCTTATATATAAAAAAAATTAATAAAAAGTGATCAAAACGTCCGATCTTCACAAATATGGTATTAATAAAAACTAGAGATCATGGCGGAAAAAATGACACCCCATACAGCCCCATAGGTGAAAAAATAAAACCGTTATAAGCGTCACAATAGGCCCATTTTATTTATAATTAATTGCCAAAAAAAAGGATTTCATTTAAAAAAATATATATAACATTAGAGAATCTGTGTAACCTGCATATGGTTGTGTTCAGACCTATAGAATAATAGTGTCATGTCGCTTTTACCATATAGTACATTACGTAGACACAGGAACCCCCCAAACGTTACCATATTGCATTCTTTCTTACGATTTCACCAATTTATATCTTCATAAATAATATATTTGGGATTCCATCATACATAATATAGTTGGGATTCCATCATACATAATATAGTTGGGGTTCCATCATACATAATATATTTGGGGTTCCGTCATACATAATATATTTGGAATTCCATCATACATAATATAGTTGGGATTCCATCATACATAATATAGTTGGGGTTCCATCATACATAATATATTTGGGGTTCCGTCATACATAATATATTTGGAATTCCATCATACATAATATATTTGGGGTTCCGTCATACATAATATATTTGGAATTCCATCATACATAATATAGTTGGGGTTCCATCATACATAATATACTTGGGGTTCTATCATACATAATATACTTGGGGTTCTATCATACATAATATAGTTGGGGTTCCATCATACATAATATAGTTGGGGTTCCATCATACATAATATACTTGGGGTTCCATCATACATGTTATGGTAAAATGAATGACGCCATTACACAGTACAACTATTCCTGTAACAAACCAGCACTTACATGGCCGTGTAGATAGAAAACTGAGAGTGCTGGAGCTCTTAGAAGGGGAGGAGGGAAAAACGGAAACACTAAGATCAAAATTTGCGCGGTCCACTGGGTCATTTTGGGCCTGGTCCTCAAAGGGTTAAGGCCTATCCTGGCCTCCTATTGGTGCTCTCTAATCTCTTTTTTTTTATGTAAAGTAGATCTAGGTGGGCGGTCCTGGTAGGGGATCGAGGGGATCTGAGGACCCATATGTGCTGCCGCAGACGTAGAGGAAAGCATAGGCATCCTCTGTGAAGTCTCCCCCTATATAGTATAGGCCTCCTCTATGTAGGCCCAATGACAATAATAATTAAAACAAAAACAAAAAACAGTACTCACCTGACACATTGCTCCCACAAAGCACATTTTGGAACTCTACAATCTGGCTGTAGGGAAGGGATCCTTGGGCAAGCATGATAACGCCATATCGTTTTGCTGGCCAATACAGTGGAATTGTTTACCTGCTTCTCATAGGCTTGAGTCTATGAGAATGAATGGCAATAACTGCGCCTGCTCTGCCATACTACTTAACTGTATCTGTGTCTGGAAGAGGATGCCGCTACATGGGGCTTTGCCAGAGATTCCGGGCTGAGTGGGTGGCTGGCAGCAGTGCGTGGGGCTTCACTTTAATAAATGTGCCACGCAGCTTAAGGGGAACACTGCTCACGGCTATAACTGATCCAGCTAATGCTGTTGGAGGGCACCAAGCGACACCATCCAGGAACACAGGCCCCCCTTAAGGGAAAGCTAACTGTTTGGGTTCTAGCAAGTTGCAGCAGAGCTTTAGTTGCTCTTTCCAGGCTGCTGACTAATCTAAGCTCCTGATGATAGAAAGAAGGATAGCCCCTCAGTGGGAAAAGGAGGTTGAAGGCTCTTTGATGGCCTCACCAGAGGTTTATTAGCTCAGTATGGCTAGTATACAGGAACAGGATCTGAATACACTCTCTGTGGTGCCCAACATGGGGCATTGGTTGCCTGGAAAGTCTCTCAGCAGTAACCAGCTTTTTCTCTGACTACTACAGAACTAGCCTAGACCACACCCATGCCCCGCTCTGCCACTACATATAGACTTTAGGGCCCTCGCTGATTGGTAGAGAGAGCATGGGGAGACAGGGAGTCTGATCTCTCATAGGCTGCAGCAGAGAGGTGGGACTTTGGTGTAATCTCCGCAGGGATAGGCCAGTAATGGTTTATCCATCCTTTAACGGTGCTTTACAATGAAAGAACATGCAGAGAGACACCTAGTGGTCAAAAGACAGTAAACCACCCCCAGCCCCAGAATATCCAATAATAATTATTCCTTCAGTGCTGCATAACTAAGCAGAAAAGAACGTAACATTTGCATAGACAGAGCAGAGTGTATGCTTGCAGTCAGTGAATAGACAACAAGATTATATGGTTCCCCAATACAATAAAGATATAAAAAAAGGTGCAGATTAGCTGCCCCCCCAATATTCATCCCATTCAGCAGCTATACTATGGGGATCGGGACACTACACCCCACTTCTTCACTCCCCTCTTCTCCCTCTCTACCCCCCCCCCCTCTATCTCCTCCCCTGCTTCCTTCCTCTTGCCCCCTGCCTCCTTAGTAAGTGTATGGTAAATGTTGGAGGTGGGCACTATAGGGGTCTTTTCTGGGCTCCAGTGTGGTTGGCTTAGGATGGAACGGAGTGTGCAGCAGGGTATAACTTTTTCCTGTATATTACTACCCAGCTCTGCACTGGTGCCACTTGGCGGGTACGGCTCGGCACTGGTGCCACTTGGTGGGGCACAGCTCGGCTCTAGTGCTGCTCGGTGGGTACAGCTCTGCACTGGCGTTGCTCGGTGGGCACAGACCTGCACTGGCGTTGCTCGGTGGGCACAGACCTGCACTGGTGTTGCTCGGTGGGCACAGCCCTGCACTGGCGTTGCTCGGTGGGCACAGCCCTGCACTGGCGCTGCTCAGTGGGCACAGCCCTGCACTGGCGCTGCTCGGTGGGCACAGCCCTGCACTGGCGTTGCTCGGTGGGCACAGCCCTGCACTGGCGTTGCTCGGTGGGCACAGACCTGCACTGGCGCTGCTCGATGGGCACAGACCTGCACTGTTGTTGCTCGGTGGGCACAGACCTGCACTGTTGTTGCTCGGTGGGCACAGACCTGCACTGGCGTTGCTCGGTGGGCACGGCCCTGCACTGTTGTTGCTCGGTGGGCACAGACCTGCACTGGCGTTGCTCGGTGGGCACAGACCTGCACTGGCGTTGCTCGGTGGGCACAGACCTGCACTGGCGTTGCTCGGTGGGCACAGACCTGCACTGGCGTTGCTCGGTGGGCACAGACCTGCACTGGCGTTGCTCGGTGGGCACGGCCCTGCACTGGCGTTGCTCGGTGAGCACAGCCCTGCACTGGCGTTGCTCGGTGGGTACAGCTCTGCACTGGCGTTGCTCGGTGGGCACAGACCTGCACTGTTGTTGCTCGGTGGGCACGGACCTGCACTGGCGTTGCTCGGTGGGCACAGCCCTGCACTGGCGTTGCTCGGTGAGCACAGCCCTGCACTGGCGTTGCTCGGTGGGTACAGCCCTGCACTGGCGTTGCTCGGTGGGCACAGCCCTGCACTGGCGCTGCTCGGTGGGCACAGCCCTGCACTGGCATTGCTCGGTGGGCACAGCCCTGCACTGGTGTTGCTCGGTGGGCACAGCCCTGCACTGGCGTTGCTCGGTGGGCACAGCCCTGCACTGGCGTTGCTCGGTGGGCACAGCCCTGCACTGGCATTGCTCGGTGGGCACAGACCTGCACTGGCGTTGCTCGGTGGGCACAGCCCTGCACTGGCGTTGCTCGGTGGGCACGGCCCTGCACTGGCGTTGCTCGGTGGGCACGGCCCTGCACTGGCGTTGCTCGGTGGGCACAGCCCTGCACTGGCGTTGCTCGCTGGGCACAGCCCTGCACTGGCGTTGCTCGGTGGGCACAGACCTGCACTGGCGTTGCTCGGTGGGCACGGCCCTGCACTGGCGTTGCTCGGTGAGCACAGCCCTGCACTGGCGTTGCTCGGTGGGTACAGCTCTGCACTGGCGTTGCTCGGTGGGCACAGACCTGCACTGTTGTTGCTCGGTGGGCACGGACCTGCACTGGCATTGCTCGGTGGGCACAGCCCTGCACTGGCGTTGCTCGGTGAGCACAGCCCTGCACTGGCGTTGCTCGGTGGGTACAGCCCTGCACTGGCGTTGCTCGGTGGGCACAGCCCTGCACTGGCGCTGCTCGGTGGGCACAGCCCTGCACTGGCGTTGCTCGGTGGGCACAGCCCTGCACTGGTGTTGCTCGGTGGGCACAGCCCTGCACTGGCGTTGCTCGGTGGGCACAGCCCTGCACTGGCGTTGCTCGGTGGGCACAGCCCTGCACTGGCGTTGCTCGGTGGGCACAGACCTGCACTGGCGTTGCTCGGTGGGCACAGCCCTGCACTGGCGTTGCTCGGTGGGCACGGCCCTGCACTGGCGTTGCTCGGTGGGCACGGCCCTGCACTGGCGTTGCTCGGTGGGCACAGACCTGCACTGGCGTTGCTCGGTGGGCACAGACCTGCACTGGCGTTGCTCGGTGGGCACGGCCCTGCACTGGTGCTGCTCGGTGGGCACGGCCCTGCACTGGTGCTGCTCGTGGGCACGGCCCTGCACTGGGAGAACAGCACTCCACTTTCTGGGCTGGTTGGTTAGGTTATGATGGGACTAGTGACCCTATATAGGTAAGTACTATATCCTGGTGCTGCTCGGGTAAATACTACGGTGGTATTTTCTGGGCTGGGCACTACATGTTGGTATTACTTTGGGGTACGGATACACTTATAATGAAGGAGAAGGAACAGTCAAGCTCAGAGCTGTAAATGTCACAGCCACAAAAGAAAGAGATGAAGGATATGCTGGCTTGAAAGTCCCCGACATCATGTCGTGTCCTGTTAGACATAAGGGTTGCGGAGCTGGAGTAGAAGCCCAGGGGTTAATCTTCAGCACTACAGATGGTTATGGGATTACTGAGCAGAGCTGAGCCGGATTAGCATCACTGCTCCTGCTGGTCACCCAGGACATATGGCTGACTGGGGAGGAGAAGAGATACGTAATGGGTCATTGCTGTTAGTGTATAGTCCACCATTCACATTGTGGGAATTTGACGAGGCCTCATATGTGGGCAGGGGGGGATGACGAGGCCTCATGTGGGGAGGGCTATGACCAGGCCTCATATGTGGGCAGGGGGGGATGACGAGGCCTCATGTGGGGAGGGCTATGACCAGGCCTCATATGTGGGAAGGAGGGTATGACGAGGCCTCATATGTGGGCAGGGGGGGGATGACGAGGCCTCATATGTGGGAAGGAGGGTATGACGAGGCCTCATATGTGGGAAGGAGGGTATGACGAGGCCTCATATGTGGGAAGGAGGGTATGACGAGGCCTCATATGTGGGAAGGAGGGTATGACGAGGCCTCATATGTGGGAAGGAGGGTATGACGAGGCCTCATATGTGGGCAGGGGGGGGGGATGACGAGGCCTCATATGTGGGAAGGAGGGTATGACGAGGCCTCATATGTGGGCAGGGGGGGGATGACGAGGCCCCATATGTGGGCAGGGGGGGGATGACGAGGCCTCATATGTGGGCAGGGGGGGGGATGACGAGGCCTCATATGTGGGAAGGAGGGTATGACGAGGCCTCATATGTGGGCAGGGGGGGATGACGAGGCCTCATATGTGGGAAGGAGGCTATGACCAGGCCTCATATGTGGGAAGGAGGGTATGACGAGGCCCCATATGTGGGCAGGGGGGGGGGATGACGAGGCCCCATATGTGGGAAGGAGGGTATGACCAGGCCTCATATGTGGGAAGGAGGGTATGACGAGGCCCCATATGTGGGAAGGAGGCTATGACCAGGCCTCATATGTGGGAAGGAGGGTATGACGAGGCCTCATATGTGGGAAGGAGGGTATGACGAGGCCCCATATGTGGGAAGGAGGGTATGACGAGGCCCCATATGTGGGAAGGAGGGTATGATGAGGCCTCATATGTGGGAAGGAGGGTATGACGAGGCCCCATATGTGGGAAGGAGGGTATGACCAGGCCTCATATGTGGGAAGGAGGGTATGACGAGGCCCCATATGTGGGAAGGAGGGTATGACGAGGCCTCATATGTGGGCAGGGGGGGGGATGACGAGGCCTCATATGTGGGAAGGAGGGTATGACGAGGCCCCATATGTGGGAAGGAGGGTATGACGAGGCCCCATATGTGGGAAGGAGGGTATGACGAGGCCCCATATGTGGGAAGGAGGGTATGACGAGGCCCCATATGTGGGCAGGGGGGGGGGATGACGAGGCCCCATATGTGGGAAGGAGGGCTATGACCAGGCCTCATATGTGGGAAGGAGGGTATGACCAGGCCTCATATGTGGGAAGGAGGGGATGACGAGGCCTCATATGTGGGAAGGAGGGTATGACGAGGCCTCATATGTGGGAAGGAGGGTATGACGAGGCCCCATATGTGGGAAGGAGGGATGACGAGGACTCATATGTGGGAAGGAGGGATGACGAGGACTCATATGTGGGAAGGAGGGTATGACAAGGCCCCATATGTGGGAAGGAGGGTATAACGAGGCCCCATATGTGGGAAGGAGGGTATGACGAGGCCCCATATGTGGGAAGGAGGGTATGACGAGGCCCCATATGTGGGAAGGAGGGTATGACGAGGCCTCATATGTGGGAAGGAGGGTATGACAAGGCCCCATATGTGGGAAGGAGGGTATGACGAGGCCCCATATGTGGGAAGGAGGGTATGACCAGGCCTCATATGTGGGAAGGAGGGTATGACGAGGCCTCATATGTTGGAAGGAGGGCATGACGAGGCCCCATATGTGGGAAGGAGGGTATGACGAGGCCCCATATGTGGGAAGGAGGGCTATGGCCAGGCCTCATATGTGGGCGGGGGGGGGGGGGGGGATGAAGAGGCCTCAGATCTCATATGTAGGGAGGGGGATGTGACAAGGCCTTATATATGGGGCGGGGATATTTAACTAGGCCTCGTATGTTGGCACATGGAATGACGAGGCCTTATGTGGGCATGTGGATATGACAAGACCTCCTATGTGGAGAGGGGGTGTGGTGTCCCACCACTGGTGTTGCTATTGGTTACACCCTTCGTAAAAGCCTGTACTTATTGTACACAAGTGGTGATGAAGGTAGTGATGAAGTTTCACCACTAGATGTCACTGTATTAGGTATATGTACTTAGATGCTACACGGCTAAAGTGTGTAAAGGGTTATTGTTTGTTTGTGTGTCACATGAATCTGTGAACCTATCTTTTCTTCTTCTCTCCTATCATCTTTCTCTTTACTTCTTCTAAAGCACTCTTCACCCACTCACAGCGCACCTTAGATACGCTGAGGAAGGAAGTCACGTGGGTAGAGAAAGTGTATGAGTCTTTTGTGTTGGACATTGTAGATGAAGGACACAAGCTAAAAAGCTCTGGGCCCTGGCCCTCTGCCAGGTCTCCTACTCTCAAGAGTTCAGTCTTAGTCAGATCCCCTGACCAAGACAAGACACAGCTAACAGTTTCTTCTCAGTTTACTCTACACAACACTATGCAGTGTTAAACTCCTACAGGAGAGGACAAGTCTGAGATCATCTTAACCCACGTCGTGGACTAGGAGAGTCACAGTGCAGGACAGTATCCACAGACAGCAGTAAGCTAGAAACCGATCCGGATACAGCAAGTTGCTAAGAGCCTAGGAACTCTATCTCGCAGCGCAGTTGTCTGCAGGAAATCCTCAGCATTTTGCTCGTCCCAGGTAACAAGGCCTTGTGCCACCCTCTAGGACGGGTCCCCCAACACTGGTAGGGCATTAGGTGGTGCGAAGACCCAAAGGTCAATACACAGGCACAAGTATTCTCATCTTTTTCTTAAGTATTCTTCTACCTCATCCTCCAACATCCCGGCAGAGCACAGTACTACTTGGGTTGGGACTCTCACGACATCCTCCTCTCTGCTACTCTGGTTCTTTGTATCTCTCAACACGGTACTCGGTCAGCAAGACTGTACTCCTCATTGTATTATTCATTGACCAAGAAGGAAAATTTATTAAAATATAACTTTTATTACTCTTTTAAAAAGGTTTCATGATAATTCAAAAAATATTCAAAAAGAAAGAGAATTGTACAACGCAGCCATCACCCTCCTCTTGTGCATATGTATAGACTTTCTCCTCCACAAATATCAAAGTTCATAAAAATGTTCTGTAACACAATGTGCATATTTCTTTTTTATATTGCACTTAATTATATTTGCACGTAGTTAATGTTAGCACAATATTTTTGTGTTTATTGTCCCTTTAGCTTACTTTTTGTGAGCAATTATTTTGTACACTCTAATTGAGTCAATGTAAACAAGTGAAGAGTTTATTTACTTCCCTTTTATTTCTCCCGTAGTAGGTATCAGAAGTGCTTCACTTTATATTGCACTGGCCCGACGCGTTTCCTGAACCATTATCCTCCAGGGCCGTTGGGTAAGCTCACATTCTTCTTGGGACCTTTGTTACAATCCTTCTGCACGGCTCTGGTGCGGCCATGTGAAGAAAATTTGGCTCTAAGAATGACTGGAAAAAATTAAGAGGGTAAAATACTTTATTCCTTTTAATGGATAACTGAGGTAGCAGAGTTGAGGAAGTAAGGTAGTGACGCAGCAGAGTTAAGGCAGGGGGTCAGGGGGTTATTGAGAGGAGTGCCTCGGAGCCATGGGTGACGTAAGGGTCAGTCAGGTGGGGCTGTGGGCGGCCACGGGTGAGTTACAGGGTGGGGGGCAGTCAGGGGGGCTGCTTTCAGAGAGGGTGACAGTGCCATATAGTCAGGGCCGCCATCAGCACCTGGCTTACTTAGTCAAGTGCTAGGGCCCACAGAGCCTCAAGGGTGCCCACCCCGGCACTTGCTTGCCCCGAAATGCAGGGCCACTGGACACCCATGAAGTGTTGCCACAGTCTCCCCTTCCCTCGCAGTTTTTACCGGCCAATTTAAGCCCTGGGAATATGTCCTGGTAAGCCCCACCCCCATCCTGACAAGCTCTGCCCCTCGGTTCCGACCGCGGGTGAAAGATTAGCCTGAGGAGGAGAAAGAGGCTGTACAGCAGGAAGGATGGTAACTATATCACTGCCAGTTGTAGGTCACTCAGCTTTCCTAGCATCTTGTATAGTAGTCAGTATAATGGAGGTCACCCAGCTTTCTCAGCATCTTGCATAATGTAGGACACCCAGCTTTCCCAGCATCTTGTGTAGTAGTCAGTATAATGGAGGTCACCCAGCTTTCCCAGCATCTTGTATAGTAGTCAGTATAATGGAGGTCACCCAGCTTTCCCAGCATCTTTTATAGTAGTCAGTATAATGGAGGTCACCCAGCTTTCCTAACATCTTGTTTAGTAGTCAGTATAATGGAGGTCACCCAGCTTTCCCAGCATCTTTTATAGTAGTCAGTATAATGGAGGTCACCCAGCTTTCCTAACATCTTGTTTAGTAGTCAGTATAATGTAGGTCACCCAGCTTTCCTAACATCTTGTTTAGTAGTCAGTATAATGTAGGTCACCCAGCTTTCCTAGCATCTTGTATAGTAGTCAGTATAATAGAGGTTACCCAGCTTTCCCAGCATCTTGTAGTCAGTATAATGGAGGTCACCCAGCTTTCCCAGCATCTTGTAGTCAGTATAATGGAGGTCACCCAGCTTTGATATTGGAAAGATGGAAAGCTATGGGGGGGCTATTTACTAATGTAAAAATGATTTTTAAGGGGATACCCCTGTGAAAATTACACTTTTCACCATTGAGAAAGATTTAGCAACAGAGAGAACTCTATTCCTGGACATGTATCTGTATGACAATAACACACAGTATATTTGAACGGTCAGATAAATCTGTCTGTGTAAACGCACCCTTAGCAACTCCTATGTACGATTGATTGATTGATTGATTGATTGGTATGACAGATGGGAAGACTTTTTTAAAATTCTATTATTCAGCAATGAAAACGGACTTGGAAAATGGACTTTTGGGCACCAAGTGTGAACTAGCAAATAATGGCGGTCACCCAGCTTTACCAAACCCAAGTATTACTGTCTATGGAGAGGAAAATGCTATCCAAGTCCCTGAGCTTGTCCCCAAGTCTGCTAAACACCCCACTAACTACCTAAATAAGCTAAATAGTGTATGCAGGCAGACAGCACTGATTGGATGGCAGAAAGGCGCTCAAACTTGAACTGGACTGAACATTTTACTGTTTGTTTGAGATTGAGTTAGAGAAAATCGAGATGTTCCACTTGAACTCAACTTTTCTCGAGCAGTTCAATCAACACTAATGAGGAGGTTTTATATGTGGGTGGGGGACATGACGAGGCCTCTTATGTGGAGAAGGGGGGTGTGACGAGGCCTCGTATGTGAAGAAGGGGGGTGTGACGAGGCCTCGTATGTGTAGAAGGGGGGTGTGACGAGGCCTCGTATGTGGAGAAGGGGGTGTGACGAGGCCTCGTATGTGGAGAAGGGGGTGTGACGAGGCCTCGTATGTGTAGAAGGGGGGTGTGACGAGGCCTCGTATGTGGGGAGGGGGGTGTGACGAGGCCTCGTATGTGGGGAGGGGGGTGTGACGAGGCCTCGTATGTGGGGAGGGGGGTGTGACGAGGCCTCATATGTGGGGAGGGGGGTGTGATGAGGCCTCGTATGTGGAGGAGAGTATGACGAGGCCTCGTATGTGGAGAAGGGGGTGTGACGAGGCCTCGTATGTGGAGAAGGGGGTGTGACAAGGCCTCGTATGTGGAGAAGGGGGGTGTGACGAGGCCTCGTATGTGGAGAAGGGGGTGTGACGAGGCCTCGTATGTGAAGAAGGGGGGTGTGACGAGGCCTCGTATGTGGAGAAGGGGGGTGTGACGAGGCCTCTTATGTGGGGAGGGGGGTGTGACGAGGCCTCGTATGTGGAGAAGGGGGTGTGACGAGGCCTCGTATGTGGGGAGAGGGGTGTGACGAGGCCTCGTATGTGGGGAGAGGGGTGTGACGAGGCCTCGTATGTGGAGAAGGGGGTGTGACGAGGCCTCGTATGTGAAGAAGGGGGGTGTGACGAGGCCTCGTATGTGGAGAAGGGGGGTGTGACGAGGCCTCGTATGTGGGGAGGGGGGGTGTGACGAGGCCTCGTATGTGGAGAAGGGGGTGTGACGAGGCCTCGTATGTGGGGAGGGGGGGGTGACGAGGCCTCGTATGTGGAGAAGGGGGTGTGACGAGGCCTCGTATGTGAAGAAGGGGGGTGTGACGAGGCCTTGTATGTGGGGAGAGGGGGTGTGACGAGGCCTCTTATGTGGGGAGGGGGGGTGTGACGAGGCCTCGTATGTGAAGAAGGGGGGTGTGACGAGGCCTCGTATGTGGGGAAGGGGGGTGTGACGAGGCCTCGTATGTGGGGAGGGGGGTGTGACGAGGCCTCATATGTGGAGAAGGGGGTGTGACGAGGCCTCTTATGTGGACAAGGGGGTGTGACGAGGCCTCTTATGTGGACAAGGGGGTGTGACAAGGCCACTTATGTAGAGAACGGGGTGTGACAAGGCCTCGTATGTGGGGAGGGGGGTGTGACGAGGCCTCGTATGTGGGGAGGGGGGTGTGACGAGGCCTCGTATGTGGGGAGGGGGGTGTGACGAGGCCTCGTATGTGGGGAGGGGGGTGTGACGAGGCCTCATATGTGGAGAAGGGGGTATGACGAGGCCTCGTATGTGGGGAGGGGTGTGTGAAGAGGCCTCGTATGTGGAGGAGAGTATGACGAGGCCTCGTATGTGGGGAGGGGGGTGTGACGAGGCCTCGTATGTGGGGAGGGGGGTGTGAAGAGGCCTCGTATGTGGAGGAGAGTATGACGAGGCCTCGTATGTGGGGAGGGGGGTGTGACGAGGCCTCGTATGTGGGGAGGGGTGTGTGACAAGACCTTGTATGTAGAGAAGGGGTGTGACGAGGCCTCGTATGTGGGGAGGGGGGTGTGACGAGACCTCGTATGTGGGGAGGGGGGTGTGACAAAGCCTCGTATGTGGGGAGGGGGGTGTGACGAGGCCTCGTATGTGGGGAGGGGGGTGTGACGAGGCCTCGTATGTGGAGGAGAGTATGACAAGGCCTCGTATGTGGGGAGGGGGGTGTGACGAGGCCTCGTATGTGGAGAAGGGGTGTGTGAAGAGGCCTCGTCTGTGGAGGAGAGTATGACGAGGCCTCGTATGTGGGGAGGGGGGTGTGACGAGGCCTCGTATGTGGGGAGGGGGGTGTGACGAGGCCTCGTATGTGGAGGAGACTATGACAAGGCCTCGTATGTGGGGAGGGGGGTGTGACGAGGCCTCGTATGTGGAGAAGGGGTGTGTGAAGAGGCCTCGTATGTGGAGGAGAGTATGACGAGGCCTCGTATGTGGGGAGGGGGGTGTGACGAGGCCTCGTATGTGGGGAGGGGGGTGTGACGAGGCCTCGTATGTGGGGAGGGGGGTGTGACGAGGCCTCGTATGTGGGGAGGGGGGTGTGACGAGGCCTCGTATGTGGAGGAGAGTATGACAAGGCCTCGTATGTGGGGAGGGGGGTGTGACGAGGCCTCGTATGTGAAGGGGTGTGTGACGAGGCCTTGTATGTGGGGAGGGAGGTGTGACGAGGCCTCATATGGGGGAGGGGGGTGTGACGAGGCCTTGTATGTGGAGAAGGGGGGTGTGACGAGGCCTCATATGTGGGGAGGGGGGTGTGACGAGGCCTCATATGGGGAGGGGGGTGTGACGAGGCCTTGTATGTGGAGAAGGGGGGTGTGACGAGGCCTCATATGTGGGGAGGGGGGGTGTGACGAGGCCTCTTATGTGGACAAGGGGGTGTGAAGAGGCCTCTTATGTGGACAAGGGGGTGTGACGAGGCCTCGTATGTGGGGAGGGGGTGTGACGAGGCCTCTTATGAGGCCTCGTCATACTCTCCTCCACATAAGAGGCCTTGTCACACCCCCCTTCTCCACATACGAGGTCTTGTCACACCCCGTTCTCCACATAAGAGGCCTCGTCACACACCCTTGTCCACATAAGAGGCCTCGTCACACCCCCCTCCCCACATAGGAGGCCTCGTAACCCCCCCTCCCCCATATGAGGCCTCGTCACACCCCCCTCCCGACATACGAGGCCTCGTCACACCCCCCTCCCCACATACGAGGCCTTGTCACACCCCCCTCCCCACATACGAGGCCTCGTCACACCCCCCTCCCCACATACGAGGCCTCGTCACACCCCCTACCCACATACGAGACCTCGTCACACCCCCCTCCCCACATACGAGGCCTCGTCACACACCCCTCCCCACATATGAGGCCTCGTCATACTCTCCTCCACATATGTGGGGAGGGGTGTGTGACGAGGCCTCTTATGTGGAGAAGAGGGGTGTGACGAGGCCTCGTATGTGAAGAAGGGGGGTGTGACGAGGCCTCGTATGTGGGGAGGGGGATGTGACGAGGCCTCGTATGTGGAGAACGGGGTTGTGACGAGGCCTCGTATGTGGAGAAGGGGGTGTGACGAGGCCTCGTATGTGGAGAAGGGGTGTGTGACGAGGCCTCGTATGTGGGGGAGGGGGTGTGTGACGAGGCCTCGTATGTGGGGAGGGGGGTGTGACGAGGCCTCGTATGTGGGGAGGGGGGTGTGACGAGGCCTCGTATGTGGGGAGGGGGGGTGTGACGAGGCCTCGTATGTGGGGAGGGGGGTGTGACGAGGCCTCGGATGTGGGGAGGGGGGGTGTGACGAGGCACTCGTATGTGGAGAAGGGGGGTGTGACAAGGCCTTGTATGTGGAGGAAGGGGGTGTGTGACGAGGCCTCGTATGTGGAGAAGGGGGTGTGACCAGGCCTTGTATGTGGGGAGGGGGGTGTGACGAGGCCTCGTATGTGGGGAGGGGGGGGGGGGGTGACGAGGCCTCGTATGTGGGGAGGGGGGTGTGACGAGGCCTCGTATGTGGGGAGGGGGGTGTGACGAGGCCTCGTATGTGGGTGAGGGGGGTGTTTGTGACGAGGCCTCGTATGTGGGGAGGGGGGGTGTGACGAGGCCTCGTATGTGGAGAAGAGGGGTGTGACGAGGCCTCGTATGTGGAGAAGAGGGGTGTGACGAGGCCTCGTATGTGAAGAAGGGGGGTGTGACGAGGCCTCGTATGTGGGGAGGGGGATGTGACGAGGCCTCGTATGTGGAGAACGGGGTGTGACGAGGCCTCGTATGTGGAGAAGGGGGTGTGACGAGGCCTCGTATGTGGAGAAGGGGTGTGTGACGAGGCCTCGTATGTGGGGAGGGGTGTGTGACGAGGCCTCGTATGTGGGGAGGGGGGTGTGACGAGGCCTCGTATGTGGGGAGGGGGGTGTGACGAGGCCTCGTATGTGGGGAGGGGGTGTGTGACGAGGCCTCGTATGTGGGGAGGGGGGTGTGACGAGGCCTTGTATGTGGGGAGGGGGGTGTGACGAGGCCTCGTATGTGGAGAAGGGGGGTGTGACAAGGCCTTGTATGTGGAGAAGGGGTGTGTGACGAGGCCTCGTATGTGGAGAAGGGGGTGTGACAAGGCCTTGTATGTGGGGAGGGGGGTGTGACGAGGCCTCGTATGTGGGGAGGGGGGGGGTGACGAGGCCTCGTATGTGGGGAGGGGGGTGTGTGACGAGGCCTCGTATGTGGGGAGGGGGGGTGTGACGAGGCCTCGTATGTGGGGAGGGGGGTGTGACGAGGCCTCGTATGTGGGGAGGGGGGGTGTGACGAGGCCTCGTATGTGGAGAAGAGGGGTGTGACGAGGCCTCGTATGTGGAGAAGAGGGGTGTGACGAGGCCTCGTATGTGGGGAGGGGGGGTGTGACGAGGCCTCGTATGTGGGGAGGGGGGTGTGACGAGGCCTCGTATGTGGGGAGGGGGGTGTGACGAGGCCTCGTATGTGGGGAGGGGGGTGTGACGAGGCCTCGTATGTGGGGAGGGGGGTGTGACGAGGCCTCGTATGTGGGGAGGGGGGTGTGACGAGGCCTCGTATGTGAAGAAGGGGGGTGTGACAAGGCCTCATATGGGGGAGGGGGGTGTGACGAGGCCTCGTATGTGGAGAAGGGGGGGGTGACGAGGCCTCATATGTGGGGAGGGGGGTGTGACGAGGCCTCGTATGTGGGGAGGGGGGTGTGACGAGGCCTCGTATGTGGAGAAGGGGGGTGTGACAAGGCCTCATATGGGGGAGGGGGGTGTGACGAGGCCTCGTATGTGGGGAGGGGGGTGTGACGAGGCCTCGTATGTGGGGAGGGGGGTGTGACGAGGCCTCGTATGTGGGGAGGGGGGTGTGACGAGGCCTCGTATGTGGGGAGGGGGGTGTGACGAGGCCTCGTATGTGGAGAAGGGGGGTGTGACGAGGCCTCGTATAATTATGGATTACTTCATCAGCCCACCCCCTGTCCCATTCCCCTGCCTGTGTCCCTTCTCCCACCAAACCCGTCCTTCCCCGCCAGTGCCCCATCTCTCTGCTTGACTCCCATCTTCCCACCTGCGCCCCGTCTTGCTACAACGGTTAGTGTGCAGGATGGGGGAGCAGGACAGAGATGGCGCACTGTATGCAGCTCAGTGTGATGGGATGTAGGGTGTCAGCCATTGTCAGCTCTCACAGACTTTAGTAACAAACAAAAAATAAATAAGACTTCAACATTTCAGGATTTATTGTTTTTTAGAACAGGAACATTCTTCAGTCAGCAGTGGGAGATACAGTGCGGTAGAGCTGGTGGTGATCCATCCTCCTCCTCCAGGAGCATCACCTATCTTCTGGACAATTATCTTCAGAGATGTTCAGCTACATACAAAAAAAAGGAAAGAGTCCTGAGAAATCCAGCAGCAGCAATCATACTGGAAGCCGCCATCATCATACAGGGAGCCGTCATGCTATACATAAATATCACATTGTTGTCACCATCACCACCATCAGTATTACTGTCACCATCACCACCATCAGTATTACTGTCACCATCACCATCAGTATTAGTGTCACCATCACCACCATCAGTATTACTGTCACCATCACCATCAGTATTACTGTCACCATCACCATCAGTATTATTGTCACCATCACCATCAGTATTACTGTCACCATCACCATCATCAGTATTACTGTCACCACCACCATCAGTATTACTGTCACCATCATCACCATCAGTATTACTGTCACCATCACCATCAGTATTACTGTCACCATTATCACCACCATCAGTATTACTGTCACCATCATCACCATCAGTATTACTGTCACCATCACCATCAGTATTACTGTCACCATCATCACCATCAGTATTACTGTCACCATCACCATCAGTATTACTGTCACCATCACCATCAGTATTACTGTCACCATTATCACCACCATCAGTATTACTGTCACCATTATCACCACCATCAGTATTACTGTCACCATCATCACCATCAGTATTACTGTCACCATCACCACCATCAGTATTACTGTCACCATCACCATCAGTATTACTGTCACCATCACCATCAGTATTACTGTCACCATCACCATCAGTATTACTGTCACCATCACCACCATCAGTATTACTGTCACCATCACCACCATCAGTATTACTGTCACCATCACCATCATCAGTATTACTGTCACCATCATCACCATCAGTATTGCTGTCACCATCATCACCATCAGTATTACTGTCACCATTATCACCACCATCAGTATTACTGTCACCATCACCATCAGTATTACTGTCACCATCACCACCATCAGTATTACTGTCACCATCACCATCAATATTACTGTCACCATCACCATCAGTATTACTGTCACCATCACCATCAGTATTACTGTCACCATCACCATCAGTATTACTGTCACCATCACCACCATCAGTATTACTGTCACCATCACCATCAGTATTACTGTCACCATCACCACCATCAGTATTACTGTCACCATCAGTATTACTGTCATCATCATCACCATCAGTATTACTGTCACCATCACCACCATCAGTATTACTGTCACCATCACCACCATCAGTATTACTGTCACCATCACCACCATCAGTATTACTGTCACCATCACCATCATCAGTATTACTGTCACCATCATCACCATCAGTATTACTGTCACCATCACCACCATCAGTATTACTGTCACCATCACCATCAGTATTAGTGTCACCATCACCATCAGTATTACTGTCACCATCATCACCATCAGTATTACTGTCACCATCATCACCATCAGTATTACTGTCACCATCACCATCAGTATTAGTGTCACCATCACCATCAGTATTACTGTCACCATCATCACCATCAGTATTACTGTCACCATCACCATCAGTATTACTGTCACCATCACCATCAGTATTACTGTCACCATCACCATCAGTATTACTGTCACCATCACCACCATCAGTATTACTGTCACCACCACCATCAGTATTACTGTCACCATCATCACCATCAGTATTACTGTCACCATCACCATCAGTATTACTGTCACCATCATCATCACCATCAGTATTACTGTCACCATCACCATCAGTATTACTGTCACCATCACCATCAGTATTACTGTCACCATCACCATCAGTATTACTGTCACCATCACCACCATCAGTATTACTGTCACCACCACCATCAGTATTACTGTCACACTCACCACAATCAGTATTACTGTCACCATCACCCATCAGTATTACTGTCACCATTCACCACCACCCAGTATACTGTCACCATCACCACCACCAGTATTACTGTCACCATCACCATCACTATTACTGTCACCATCATCATCACCATCAGTATTACTGTCACCATCACCACCATCAGTATTACTGTCATCATCATCACATCAGTATTAACTGTCACCATCACCATCCAGTATTACTGTCACCATTCACCACCATCAGTTATTACTGTCACCATCACCATCAGTATTACTGTCACCATCATCACCATCACTATTACTGTCACCATCACCACCATCAGTATTACTGTCACCATCACCATCAGTATTACTGTCATCATCATCACCATCAGTATTACTGTCACCATCATCATCACCATCAGTATTACTGTCACCATCACCATCAGTATTACTGTCACCACCATCACCATCAGTATTACTGTCATCATCATCACCATCAGTATTACTGTCACCATCACCACCATCAGTATTACTGTCACCATCATCATCACCATCAGTATTACTGTCACCATTATCACCACCATCAGTATTACTGTCACCATCACCATCAGTATTACTGTCACCATCACCACCATCAGTATTACTGTCACCATTATCACCACCATCAGTATTACTGTCACCATCACCACCATCAGTATTACTGTCACCATCACCACCATCAGTATTACTGTCACCATCATCATCAGTATTACTGTCACCATCACCATCAGTATTACTGTCACCATCACCATCAGTATTACTGTCACCATCACCACCATCAGTATTACTGTCACCATCATCATCAGTATTACTGTCACCATCACCACCATCAGTATTACTGTCACCATCACCATCAGTATTACTGTCACTATCACCACCATCAGTATTACTGTCACCATCATCATCACCATCAGTATTACTGTCACCATCACCACCACCATCAGTATTACTGTCACTATCACCACCATCAGTATTACTGTCACCATCATCATCACCATCAGTATTACTGTCACCATCACCACCACCATCAGTATTACTGTCACTATCACCACCATCAGTATTACTGTCACCATCATCATCACCATCAGTATTACTGTCACCATCACCACCACCATCAGTATTACTGTCACTATCACCACCATCAGTATTACTGTCACCATCATCATCACCATCAGTATTACTGTCACCACCATCATCACCATCAGTATTACTGTCACCATCACCACCACCATCAGTATTACTGTCACTATCACCACCATCAGTATTACTGTCACCATCATCATCACCATCAGTATTACTGTCACCATCACCATCAGTATTACTGTCACCATCACCACCACCATCAGTATTACTGTCACCATCACCATCAGTATTACTGTCACCATCATCACCATCAGTATTACTGTCATCATCATCACCATCAGTATTACTGTCACCATCACCATCAGTATTACTGTCACCATCACCACCATCAGTATTACTGTCACCATCATCATCACCATCAGTATTACTGTCACCATTATCACCACCATCAGTATTACTGTCACCATCACCATCAGTATTACTGTCACCATCACCACCATCAGTATTACTGTCACCATTATCACCACCATCAGTATTACTGTCACCATCACCACCATCAGTATTACTGTCACCATCACCACCATCAGTATTACTGTCACCATCATCATCAGTATTACTGTCACCATCACCATCAGTATTACTGTCACCATCACCATCAGTATTACTGTCACCATCACCACCATCAGTATTACTGTCACCATCATCATCAGTATTACTGTCACCATCACCACCATCAGTATTACTGTCACCATCACCATCAGTATTACTGTCACTATCACCACATCAGTATTACTGTCACCATCATCATCACCATCAGTATTACTTGTCACCATCACCACCACCATCAGTATTACTGTCACTATCACCACCATCAGTATTACTGTCACCATCATCCATCACCATCAGTATTACTGTCACCATCACACACCACCCATCAGTATTACTTGTCACCCTATCACCCCATCAGTATTTACTGTCACCATTCATCATCACCATCAGTATTACTGTCACCATCACCACCAACCATCAGTTATTACTGTTACCACTATCACCACCATCAGTATTACTGTCACCATGCATCATTCACCATCAGTATTTACTGTCACCACCTCATCACCATCAGTATTAACTGTTCACACCCAATCACCACCTACATCAGTATTACTGTCACATATCACTACCATTCAGTATTACTGTCACACCATCATCAATCCACTCATCAATGTATTGACTGTCACCCGTCACAATCAGTATTACTGTCACCATCACCACCCACCACAGTATTACTGTCACCACACCATCAGTATTACTGTCACCATCATCCCCATCAGTATTACTGTCATCACTCATCACCCTCAAGTATACTGTCACCATCACCTCAGTATTACTGTCACCATCACCACCATCAGTATTACTGTCACCATCACCAACAGTAATACTGATGGTGGTGATGGTGACAGTAATACTGATGGTGATGGTGACAGTAATACTGATGGTGATGATGGTGACAGTAATACTGATGGTGATGATGGTGGTGACAGTAATACTGATGGTGATGGTGACAGTAATACTGATGTGTGATTGGTGACAGTAATACTGATGGTGATGATGGTGACAGTAATATGATGGTGATTATGGTGGTGACAGTAATACTGATGGTGATGATGGTGGTGACAGTAATACTTGATGGTGATGGTGACAGTAATACTGATGGTGATGATGGTGACAGTAATACTGATGGTGGTGGTGACAGTAATAATGATGGTGATGATGGTGACAGTA
This sequence comes from Dendropsophus ebraccatus, assembly GCF_027789765.1. NCBI lineage: Eukaryota > Metazoa > Chordata > Amphibia > Anura > Hylidae > Dendropsophus > Dendropsophus ebraccatus. The sequence continues at coordinate 233,786,917 of NC_091454.1, forward strand.
ATACTGATGGTGATGATGGTGGTGACAGTACTACTGATGGTGATGATGGTGGTGACAGTAATACTGATGGTGATGATGGTGGTGACAGTAATATGATGGTGATGGTGACAGTAATACTGATGGTGGTGATAATGGTGACAGTAATACTGATGGTGGTGATGGTGACAGTAATACTGATGGTGATGATGGTGACAGTAATACTGATGGTGATGGTGACAGTAATACTGATGGTGATGGTGACAGTAATACTGATGGTGATGATGGTGACAGTAATACTGATGGTGATGGTGACAGTAATACTGATGGTGATGGTGACAGTAATACTGATGGTGATGGTGACAGTAATATTGATGGTGATGGTGACAGTAATACTGATGGTGATGATGGTGACAGTAATACTGATGGTGATGATGGTGACAGTAATACTGATGGTGATGATGGTGGTGACAGTAATACTGATGGTGATGATGGTGGTGACAGTAATACTGATGGTGATGATGGTGGTGACAGTAATACTGATGGTGATGGTGACAGTAATACTGATGGTGGTGATAATGGTGACAGTAATACTGATGGTGGTGATGGTGACAGTAATACTGATGGTGATGATGGTGACAGTAATACTGATGGTGATGGTGACAGTAATACTGATGGTGATGGTGACAGTAATACTGTCACCATTATCACCACCATCAGTATTACTGTCACCATCACCATCAGTATTACTGTCACCATCATCACCATCAGTATTACTGTCACCATCACCATCAGTATTACTGTCACCATCACCATCGTATTACTGTCACCATTATCACCACCATCAGTATTACTGTCACATCACACTCAAGTATTACTTCACCATCATCACCATCAGTATTACTGTCACCATTATCACCACCATCAGTATTACTGTCACCATCACCATCAGTATTTACTGTCACCACCACCACCATCAGTATTACTGTCACCATCACATACAGCATTACTGTCACCTATCACCACCATCAGTATTACTGTCACCATCAGTATTACTGTCACCATCACCATCAGTATTACTGTCACCATCACACTCATCAGTATTACGTCACCATCACCATCCGTATTACTGTCACCATCACCATCTATCAGTATTACTGTCACCATCAACATCAGTATTACTGTCACCATCATCAGTATTACTGTCACACCACCACTCAGTATTACTGTCACCATTATCAACCCATCACCATCAGTATTACTGTCCTATCATTCATCACCATCAGTATCTACTGTCACCATCATCACCATCAGTATTACATTTCACCATCACCATCAGGTATTACTGTCACCATCACCACTCAGTATTCACTGTCACCATCACATCAGTATTACTGTCACCATCACATCAGTATTACTGTCACCCATCCCATCAGTATTACTGTCACCATCACCACCATCAGTATTACTGTCACACCACCATCAGTATTACTGTCACCACCATCACCATCAGTATTACTGTCACATCACCATCAGTATTACTTTCACCATCATCACCATCAGTATTACTGTCACCATCATCACCATCAGTATTACTGTCACCATCACCATCAGTATTACTGTCACCATCATCACACCATCAGTATTACTGTCACACATCACCACCATCAGTATTACCTGTCACCATCACCATCAGTATTACTGTCACCATCATCCACCATCATCCAGTATTACTGTCACCATCATCACCACCATTCCAGTATTACTGTCACCATCACCATCAGTATTACTGTCAAATCCATCACCATCATCATCAGTATTACTGTCACCATCATCACATCATCAGTATTACTGTCACCATCATCATCCAGTATTACTGTCACCATCAACCATCAGTATTACTGTAACCATCATCCAACATCAGTATTACTGTCACCATCATCACCATCAGTATTACTGTCACCATCACCATCAGTATTACGTCACCATCACCATCAGTATTACTGTCGCACCATCACCATCAGTATTACTGTCACCATCACACCATCAGTATTACTGTCCCACCACCATCAGTATTACTGTCACCATCATCACCATCAGTATTACTGTCACCATCACCATCAGTCTTACTGTCACCATCATCATCACCATCAGTATTACTGTCACCATCACCTCAGTATTACCTGTCACCATCACCATCAGTATTACTGTCACCATCACCATCAGTATTACTGTCACCATCACCACCATCAGTATTACTGTCACCACCACCATCAGTTATTTACTGTCACCATCACCACCATCAGTATTACTGTCACCATCACCATAAGTATTACTGTCACCATCACCACCACAGTATTACTGTCACCATCACCACCACCAGTATTACTGTCACCATCACCATCACTATTACTGTCACCATCATCATCACCTCAGTATTACTGTCACCATCACACATCAGTATTACTGTCATCATCATCACCATCAGTATTACTGTCACCATCACCATCAGTATTACTGTCACCATCACCACCATCAGTATTACTGTCACCATCACCATCAGTATTACTGTCACCATCACCATCAGTATTACTGTCACCATCATCACCATCAGTATTACTGTCACCATCACCACCATCAGTATTACTGTCACCATCACCATCAGTATTACTGTCATCATCATCACCATCAGTATTACTGTCACCATCATCATCACCATCAGTATTACTGTCACCATCACCATCAGTATTACTGTCACCACCATCACCATCAGTATTACTGTCATCATCATCACCATCAGTATTACTGTCACCATCATCACCATCAGTATTACTGTCACCATCACCACCATCAGTATTACTGTCACCATCATCATCACCATCAGTATTACTGTCACCATTATCACCACCATCAGTATTACTGTCACCATCACCATCAGTATTACTGTCACCATCACCACCATCAGTATTACTGTCACCATTATCACCACCATCAGTATTACTGTCACCATCACCACCATCAGTATTACTGTCACCATCACCACCATCAGTATTACTGTCACCATCATCATCAGTATTACTGTCACCATCACCATCAGTATTACTGTCACCATCACCATCAGTATTACTGTCACCATCACCATCATCAGTATTACTGTCACCATCACCATCAGTATTACTGTCACCATCACCACCATCAGTATTACTGTCACCATCACCATCAGTATTACTGTCACCATCACCACCATCAGTATTACTGTCACCATCATCATCACCATCAGTATTACTGTCACCATCACCACCACCATCAGTATTACTGTCACTATCACCACCATCAGTATTACTGTCACCATCATCATCACCATCAGTATTACTGTCACCACCATCATCACCATCAGTATTACTGTCACCATCACCACCACCATCAGTATTACTGTCACTATCACCACCATCAGTATTACTGTCACCATCATCATCACCATCAGTATTACTGTCACCATCACCATCAGTATTACTGTCACCATCACCACCACCATCAGTATTACTGTCACCATCACCATCAGTATTACTGTCACCATCACCACCATCAGTATTACTGTCACCATCATCACCATCAGTATTACTGTCATCATCATCACCATCAGTATTACTGTCACCATCACCATCAGTATTACTGTCACCATCACCACCATCAGTATTACTGTCACCATCACCATCAATATTACTGTCACCGACAGTAATACTGATGGTGATGATGGTGACAGTAATACTGATGGTGATTATGGTGACAGTAATACTGATGGTGATGATGGTGGTGACAGTAATACTGATGGTGATGATGGTGGTGACAGTAATACTGATGGTGATGGTGACAGTAATACTGATGGTGATGGTGACAGTAATACTGATGGTGATGATGGTGACAGTAATACTGATGGTGATTATGGTGGTGACAGGAATACTGATGGTGATGATGGTGGTGACAGTAATACTGATGGTGATGGTGACAGTAATACTGATGGTGATGATGGTGACAGTAATACTGATGGTGGTGGTGACAGTAATACTGATGGTGATGATGGTGACAGTAATACTGATGGTGATGATGGTGGTGACAGTAATACTGATGGTGATGATGGTGGTGACAGTAATACTGATGGTGATGATGGTGGTGACAGTAATACTGATGGTGATGGTGACAGTAATACTGATGGTGGTGATAATGGTGACAGTAATACTGATGGTGGTGATGGTGACAGTAATACTGATGGTGATGATGGTGACAGTAATACTGATGGTGATGGTGACAGTAATACTGATGGTGATGGTGACAGTAATACTGATGGTGATGATGGTGACAGTAATACTGATGGTGATGGTGACAGTAATACTGATGGTGATGGTGACAGTAATACTGATGGTGATGGTGACAGTAATATTGATGGTGATGGTGACAGTAATACTGATGGTGATGATGGTGACAGTAATACTGATGGTGATGATGGTGACAGTAATACTGATGGTGATGATGGTGACAGTAATACTGATGGTGGTGATGGTGACACTAATACTGATGGTGATGATGGTGGTGACAGTAATACTGATGGTGATGATGGTGGTGACAGTAATACTGATGGTGATGATGGTGGTGACAGTAATACTGATGGTGATGGTGACAGTAATACTGATGGTGGTGATAATGGTGACAGTAATACTGATGGTGGTGATGGTGACAGTAATACTGATGGTGATGATGGTGACAGTAATACTGATGGTGATGGTGACAGTAATACTGATGGTGATAGTAATACTGTCACCATTATCACCACCATCAGTATTACTGTCACCATCACCATCAGTATTACTGTCACCATCATCACCATCAGTATTACTGTCACCATTATCACCACCATCAGTATTACTGTCACCATCACCATCAGTATTACTGTCACCATTATCACCACCATCAGTATTACTGTCACCATCACCATCAGTATTACTGTCACCATCATCACCATCAGTATTACTGTCACCATTATCACCACCATCAGTATTACTGTCACCATCACCATCAGTATTACTGTCACCACCACCACCATCAGTATTACTGTCACCATCACCATCAGCATTACTGTCACCATCACCACCATCAGTATTACTGTCACCATCAGTATTACTGTCACCATCACCATCAGTATTACTGTCACCATCACCATCATCAGTATTACTGTCACCATCACCATCAGTATTACTGTCACCATCACCATCATCAGTATTACTGTCACCATCACCATCAGTATTACTGTCACCATCATCAGTATTACTGTCACCACCACCATCAGTATTACTGTCACCATTATCACCATCACCATCAGTATTACTGTCATCATCATCACCATCAGTATTACTGTCACCATCATCACCATCAGTATTACTGTCACCATCACCATCAGTATTACTGTCACCATCATCACCATCAGTATTACTGTCACCATCACCATCAGTATTACTGTCACCATCACCATCAGTATTACTGTCACCATCACCACCATCAGTATTACTGTCACCATCATCACCATCAGTATTACTGTCACCATCACCATCAGTATTACTGTCACCATCATCACCATCAGTATTACTGTCACCATCATCACCATCAGTATTACTGTCACCATCACCATCAGTATTACTGTCACCATCATCACCATCATCAGTATTACTGTCACCATCATCACCACCATCAGTATTACTGTCACCATCACCATCAGTATTACTGTCACCATCATCACCATCATCAGTATTACTGTCACCATCATCACCATCATCAGTATTACTGTCACCATCATCATCAGTATTACTGTCACCATCACCATCAGTATTACTGTCACCATCATCACCATCAGTATTACTGTCACCATCACCATCAGTATTACTGTCACCATCACCATCAGTATTACTGTCACCATCACCATCAGTATTACTGTCACCATCACCACCATCAGTATTACTGTCACCACCACCATCAGTATTACTGTCACCATCATCACCATCAGTATTACTGTCACCATCACCATCAGTATTACTGTCACCATCATCATCACCATCAGTATTACTGTCACCATCACCATCAGTATTACTGTCACCATCACCATCAGTATTACTGTCACCATCACCACCATCAGTATTACTGTCACCACCACCATCAGTATTACTGTCACCATCACCACCATCAGTATTACTGTCACCATCACCATCAGTATTACTGTCACCATCACCACCACCAGTATTACTGTCACCATCACCACCACCAGTATTACTGTCACCATCACCATCACTATTACTGTCACCATCATCATCACCATCAGTATTACTGTCACCATCACCACCATCAGTATTACTGTCATCATCATCACCATCAGTATTACTGTCACCATCACCATCAGTATTACTGTCACCATCACCACCATCAGTATTACTGTCACCATCACCATCAGTATTACTGTCACCATCACCATCACTATTACTGTCACCATCACCACCATCAGTATTACTGTCACCATCATCATCACTATTACTGTCACCATCACCACCATCAGTATTACTGTCACCATCACCATCAGTATTACTGTCACCATCACCATCACTATTACTGTCACCATCACCACCATCAGTATTACTGTCACCATCACCATCACTATTACTGTCACCATCACCACCATCAGTATTACTGTCATCATCATCACCATCAGTATTACTGTCACCATCACCATCAGTATTACTGTCATCATCATCACCATCAGTATTACTGTCACCATCATCATCACCATCAGTATTACTGTCACCATCACCATCAGTATTACTGTCACCACCATCACCATCAGTATTACTGTCATCATCATCACCATCAGTATTACTGTCACCATCATCACCATCAGTATTACTGTCACCACCACCATCAGTATTACTGTCACCATCATCACCATCAGTATTACTGTCACCATCACCACCATCAGTATTACTGTCACCATCATCATCACCATCAGTATTACTGTCACCATTATCACCACCATCAGTATTACTGTCACCATCACCATCAGTATTACTGTCACCATCACCACCATCAGTATTACTGTCACCATTATCACCACCATCAGTATTACTGTCACCATCACCACCATCAGTATTACTGTCACCATCACCACCATCAGTATTACTGTCACCATCATCATCAGTATTACTGTCACCATCACCATCAGTATTACTGTCACCATCACCATCAGTATTACTGTCACCATCACCACCATCAGTATTACTGTCACCATCATCATCAGTATTACTGTCACCATCACCACCATCAGTATTACTGTCACCATCACCATCAGTATTACTGTCACTATCACCACCATCAGTATTACTATCACCATCATCATCACCATCAGTATTACTGTCACCATCACCACCACCATCAGTATTACTGTCACTATCACCACCATCAGTATTACTGTCACCATCATCATCACCATCAGTATTACTGTCACCACCATCATCACCATCAGTATTACTGTCACCATCACCACCACCATCAGTATTACTGTCACTATCACCACCATCAGTATTACTGTCACCATCATCATCACCATCAGTATTACTGTCACCATCACCATCAGTATTACTGTCACCATCACCACCACCATCAGTATTACTGTCACCATCACCATCAGTATTACTGTCACCATCACCACCATCAGTATTACTGTCACCATCATCACCATCAGTATTACTGTCATCATCATCACCATCAGTATTACTGTCACCATCACCATCAGTATTACTGTCACCATCACCACCATCAGTATTACTGTCACCATCACCATCAGTATTACTGTCATCATCATCACCATCAGTATTACTGTCACCATCACCATCAGTATTACTGTCACCATCACCACCATCAGTATTACTGTCACCATCACCACCATCAGTATTACTGTCACCATCACCATCACTATTACTGTCACCATCACCACCATCAGTATTACTGTCACCATCACCATCAGTATTACTGTCATCATCATCACCATCAGTATTACTGTCACCATCATCATCACCATCAGTATTACTGTCACCATCACCATCAGTATTACTGTCACCACCATCACCATCAGTATTACTGTCATCATCATCACCATCAGTATTACTGTCACCATCATCACCATCAGTATTACTGTCACCACCACCATCAGTATTACTGTCACCATCATCACCATCAGTATTACTGTCACCATCACCACCATCAGTATTACTGTCACCATCATCATCACCATCAGTATTACTGTCACCATTATCACCACCATCAGTATTACTGTCACCATCACCATCAGTATTACTGTCACCATCACCACCATCAGTATTACTGTCACCATTATCACCACCATCAGTATTACTGTCACCATCACCACCATCAGTATTACTGTCACCATCACCACCATCAGTATTACTGTCACCATCATCATCAGTATTACTGTCACCATCACCATCAGTATTACTGTCACCATCACCATCAGTATTACTGTCACCATCACCACCATCAGTATTACTGTCACCATCATCATCAGTATTACTGTCACTATCACCACCATCAGTATTACTGTCACCATCATCATCACCATCAGTATTACTGTCACCATCACCACCACCATCAGTATTACTGTCACTATCACCACCATCAGTATTACTGTCACCATCATCATCACCATCAGTATTACTGTCACCACCATCATCACCATCAGTATTACTGTCACCATCACCACCACCATCAGTATTACTGTCACTATCACCACCATCAGTATTACTGTCACCATCATCATCACCATCAGTATTACTGTCACCATCACCATCAGTATTACTGTCACCATCACCACCACCATTAGTATTACTGTCACCATCACCATCAGTATTACTGTCACCATCACCATCAGTATTACTGTCACCATCACCACCACCATCAGTATTACTGTCATCATCATCACCATCAGTATTACTGCCATCATCATCACCATCAGTATTACTGTCACCATCATCATCACCATCAGTATTACTGTCACCATCACCATCAGTATTACTGTCACCACCATCAGTATTACTGCCACCATCACCATCAATATTACTGTCACCATCACCACCATCAGTATTACTGTCACCATCACCACCATCAGTATTACTGTCACCATCATCACCATCACCAGTATTACTGTCACCATCACCATCAGTATTACTGTCACCATTATCACCACCATCAGTATTACTGTCACCACCACCATCAGTATTACTGTCACCATCACCACCATCAGTATTACTGTCACCATCATCATCAGTATTACTGTCACCATCATCATCAGTATTACTGTCACCATCACCACCATCAGTATTACTGTCACCATCACCATCAGTATTACTGTCACCATCACCATCAGTATTATTGTCACCATCACCACCATCAGTATTACTGTCACCATCATCACCACCATCAGTATTACTGTCACCATCACCATCATCAGTATTACTATCACCATCACCATCAGTATTACTGTCACCATCACCATCAGTATTACTGTCACCATCACCATCAGTATTACTGTCACCATCACCACCACCATCAGTATTACTGTCATCATCATCATCACCATCAGTATTACTGTCACCATCACCACCATCAGTATTACTGTCACCATCATCACCATCAGTATTAGTGTCACCATCATCACCACCATCAGTATTACTGTCACCACCATCACCACCATCAGTATTACTGTCATCATCACCATCAGTATTACTGTCACCATCACCATCAGTATTGCTGTCACCATCACCATCAGTATTAGTGTCACCATCACCATCAGTATTACTGTCACCATCATCACCATCAGTATTACTGTCACCATCATCACCATCAGTATTACTGTCACCATCACCACCATCAGTATTACTGTCACCATCACCATCAGTATTACTGTCACCATCACCATCAGTATTACTGTCACCATCACCATCAGTATTACTGTCACCATCACCACCACCATCAGTATTACTGTCATCATCATCACCATGAGTATTACTGTCACCATCATCATCACCATCAGTATTACTGTCACCATCACCATCAGTATTACTGTCACCACCATCACCATCAGTATTGCTGTCACCATTATCACCATCAGTATTACTGTCACCATCACCACCATCAGTATTACTGTCACCATCATCATCAGTATTACTGTCACCATCATCATCAGTATTACTGTCACCATCACCACCATCAGTATTACTGTCACCATCACCATCAGTATTACTGTCACCATCACCATCAGTATTATTGTCACCATCACCACCATCAGTATTACTGTCACCATCATCACCACCATCAGTATTACTGTCACCATCACCATCAGTATTACTGTCACCATCACCATCAGTATTACTGTCACCATCACCACCACCATCAGTATTACTGTCATCATCATCATCACCATCAGTATTACTGTCACCATCACCACCATCAGTATTACTGTCACCATCATCACCATCAGTATTAGTGTCACCATCATCACCACCATCAGTATTACTGTCACCACCATCACCACCATCAGTATTACTGTCATCATCACCATCAGTATTACTGTCACCATCACCATCAGTATTGCTGTCAGCATTATCACCATCAGTATTACTGTCACCATCACCATCAGTATTAGTGTCACCATCACCATCAGTATTACTGTCACCATCACCATCAGTATTACTGTCACCATCATCACCATCAGTATTACTGTCACCATCATCACCATCAGTATTACTGTCACCATCACCACCATCAGTATTACTGTCACCATCACCATCAGTATTACTGTCACCATCACCATCAGTATTACTGTCACCATCACCATCAGTATTACTGTCACCATCACCACCACCATCAGTATTACTGTCATCATCATCACCATGAGTATTACTGTCACCATCATCATCACCATCAGTATTACTGTCACCATCACCATCAGTATTACTGTCACCACCATCACCATCAGTATTACTGTCACCATTATCACCACCATCAGTATTACTGTCACCATCACCATCAGTATTACTGTCACCATCACCACCATCAGTATTACTGTCACCATCACCATCAGTATTACTGTCACCATCACCATCAGTATTACTGTCACCATCATCACCACCATCAGTATTACTGTCACCATCACCACCATCAGTATTACTGTCACCATCACCACCATCAGTATTACTGTCACCATCACCATCAGTATTACTGTCACCATCACCACCATCAGTATTACTGTCACCATCACCATCATCAGTATTACTGTCATCATCATCATCAGTATTACTGTCACCATCATCACCATCAGTATTACTGTCATCATCATCACCATCAGTATTACTGTCACCATCATCATCACCATCAGTATTACTGTCACCATCACCACCATCAGTATTACTGTCACCATCACCATCAGTATTACTGTCACCATCACCACCATCAGTATTACTGTCACCATCATCATCACCATCAGTATTACTGTCACCATCATCACCATCAGTATTACTGTCACCATCACCATCAGTATTACTGTCACCATCATCACCACCATCAGTATTACTGTCACCATCACCACCATCAGTATTACTGTCACCATCACCACCATCAGTATTACTGTCACCATCACCATCAGTATTACTGTCACCATCACCACCATCAGTATTACTGTCACCATCACCATCATCAGAATTACTGTCATCATCATCATCAGTATTACTGTCACCATCATCACCATCAGTATTACTGTCACCATCACCATCATCAGTATTACTGTCGTCATCATCATCACCATCAGTATTACTGTCACCATCATCACCATCAGTATTACTGTCACCATCACCATCAGTATTACTGTCACCATCACCACCATCAGTATTACTGTCACCATCACCACCATCAGTATAACTGTCACCACCACCATCAGTATTACTGTCACCATCACCATCAGTATTACTGTCACCATCACCACCATCAGTATTACTGTCATCATCATCACCATCAGTATTACTGTCACCATCACCATCAGTATTACTGTCACCATCACCACCATCAGTATTACTGTCACCATCATCACCATCAGTATTACTGTCACCATCACCATCAGTATTACTGTCACCATCATCATCAGTATTACTGTCACCATCACCATCAGTATTACTGACACCATCATCATCACCATCAGTATTATTGTCACCATCACCACCATCAGTATTACTGTCACCATCATCACCATCAGTATTAGTGTCACCATCATCACCACCATCAGTATTACTGTCACCATCACCATCAGTATTACTGTCACCATCATCACCATCAGTATTACTGTCACCATCACCATCAGTATTACTGTCACCATCATCACCATCAGTATTACTGTCACCATCACCATCAGTATTACTGACACCATCATCATCACCATCAGTATTACTGTCACCATCACCACCATCAGTATTACTGTCACCATCATCACCATCAGTATTACTGTCACCATCACCATCAGTATTACTGTCACCATCATCATCAGTATTACTGTCACCATCACCATCAGTATTACTGTCACCATCACCATCAGTATTACTGACACCATCACCACCATCAGTATTACTGTCACCATCATCACCACCATCAGTATTACTGTCATCATCACCATCAGTATTACTGTCACCATCACCATCAGTATTGCTGTCACCATTATCACCATCAGTATTACTGTCACCATCACCATCAGTATTACTGTCACCATCATCACCATCAGTATTACTGTCACCATCATCACCATCAGTATTACTGTCACCATCACCACCATCAGTATTACTGTCACCATCACCATCAGTATTACTGTCACCATCACCATCAGTATTATTGTCACCATCATCACCATCAGTATTACTGTCACCATCACCACCATCAGTATTAGTGTCATCATCACCATCAGTATTACTGTCACCATCACCATCAGTATTACTGTCACCATCACCATCAGTATTACTGTCACCATCATCACCATCAGTATTACTGTCACCATCACCATCAGTATTACTGTCACCATCACCATCAGTATTACTGTCACCATCACCACCATCAGTATTACTGTCACCATCATCACCATCAGTATTACTGTCACCATCATCACCATCAGTATTAGTGTCACCATCACCACCATCAGTATTAGTGTCATCATCACCATCAGTATTACTGTCACCATCACCATCAGTATTACTGTCACCATCACCATCAGTATTACTGTCACCATCATCACCATCAGTATTACTGTCACCATCATCACCATCAGTATTACTGTCACCATCATCACCATCAGTATTACTGTCACACCAATCACCATCAGTATTACTGTCACCATCACCACCATCAGTATTACTGACACCATCACCATCAGTATTACTGACACCATCATCACCATCAGTATTACTGTCACCATCACCATCAGTATTACTGTCACCACCATCAGTATTACTGCCACCATCACCATCAGTATTACTGTCACCATCACCACCATCAGTATTACTGTCACCATCATCACCATCACCAGTATTACTGTCACCATCACCATCAGTATTACTGTCACCATTATCACCACCATCAGTATTACTGTCACCACCACCATCAGTATTACTGTCACCATCACCACCATCAGTATTACTGTCACCATCATCATCAGTATTACTGTCACCATCATCATCAGTATTACTGTCACCATCACCACCATCAGTATTACTGTCACCATCACCATCAGTATTACTGTCACCATCACCATCAGTATTATTGTCACCATCACCACCATCAGTATTACTGTCACCATCACCACCACCATCAGTATTACTGTCATCATCATCATCACCATCAGTATTACTGTCACCATCACCACCATCAGTATTACTGTCACCATCATCACCATCAGTATTAGTGTCACCATCATCACCACCATCAGTATTACTGTCACCACCATCACCACCATCAGTATTACTGTCATCATCACCATCAGTATTACTGTCACCATCACCATCAGTATTGCTGTCACCATTATCACCATCAGTATTACTGTCACCATCACCATCAGTATTAGTGTCACCATCACCATCAGTATTACTGTCACCATCACCATCAGTATTACTGTCACCATCATCACCATCAGTATTACTGTCACCATCATCACCATCAGTATTACTGTCACCATCACCACCATCAGTATTACTGTCACCATCACCATCAGTATTACTGTCACCATCACCATCAGTATTACTGTCACCATCACCATCAGTATTACTGTCACCATCACCACCACCATCAGTATTACTGTCATCATCATCACCATGAGTATTACTGTCACCATCATCATCACCATCAGTATTACTGTCACCATCACCATCAGTATTACTGTCACCACCATCACCATCAGTATTGCTGTCACCATTATCACCATCAGTATTACTGTCACCATCACCACCATCAGTATTACTGTCACCATCACCATCAGTATTACTGTCACCATCACCACCATCAGTATTACTGTCACCATCACCATCAGTATTACTGTCACCATCACCATCAGTATTACTGTCACCATCATCACCACCATCAGTATTACTGTCACCATCACCACCATCAGTATTACTGTCACCATCACCACCATCAGTATTACTGTCACCATCACCATCAGTATTACTGTCACCATCACCACCATCAGTATTACTGTCACCATCACCATCATCAGTATTACTGTCACCATCACCACCATCAGTATTACTGTCACCATCACCATCAGTATTACTGTCACCATCACCACCATCAGTATTACTGTCACCATCATCACCATCAGTATTACTGTCATCATCATCACCATCACCAATAGTATTACTGTCACCATCACCTCAGTATTACTGTCACCATCACCATCAGTCATTGACTGTCACCATCACCACCATCAGTATTACCTGTCACCATCACCATCAGTATTACTGTCACCATCACCCATCAGTATTACTGTCACCATCACCATTCAGTATTACTGTCACCATCATCCCATCAGTATTACTGTCACCATCACTCACCATCAGTATACTGTCACCATCACCACCATCAGTATTACTGTCACATCCCATCAGTATTACTGTCACCATCACCATCAGTATTACTGTCACCATCACCATCATCAGTATTACTGTCACATCATCACCATCAGTAATTACTGTCACCATCATCACCATCAGTATTACTGTCCCATCATCATCACATCAGTATTACTGTCACCATCATCACCATCAGTATTACTGTCACCACCATCACCATCAGTATTACTGTCACCATCCACCACCATCAGTATACTGTCACCATCACCACCATCATATTTACTGTCACCCAATCACCACCATCAGTATACTGTCACCATCACCATCAGTATTACTGTCACCCATCACCATCAGTATTACTGTCACCATCACCACCATCAGTATTACTGTCAGCATCATCACCATCAGTATTACTGTCACCATCACACCATCAGTATTACTGTCACCATCACATCCAGTATTACTGTCGTCATCATCATCACCACAGTATTACTGTCACCATCATCACCATCAGTATTACTGTCACCATCACCATCAGTATTACTGTCACCATCACCATCAGTATTACTGACACCATCATCATCACCATCAGTATTACTGTCACCATCACCACCATCAGTATTACTGTCACCATCATCACCATCAGTATTACTGTCACCATCACCATCAGTATTACTGTCACCATCATCATCAGTATTACTGTCACCATCACCATCAGTATTACTGACACCATCATCATCACCATCAGTATTATTGTCACCATCACCACCATCAGTATTACTGTCACCATCATCACCATCAGTATTAGTGTCACCATCATCACCACCATCAGTATTACTGTCACCATTATCACCACCATCAGTATTACTGTCACCATCATCACCATCAGTATTACTGTCACCATCACCATCAGTATTACTGTCACCATCATCACCATCAGTATTACTGTCACCATCACCATCAGTATTACTGACACCATCATCATCACCATCAGTATTACTGTCACCATCACCACCATCAGTATTACTGTCACCATCACCACCATCAGTATTACTGTCACCATCACCATCAGTATTACTGTCACCATTATCACCACCATCAGTATTACTGTCACCATCACCACCATCAGTATTACTGTCACCATCACCATCAGTATTACTGTCACCATCATCATCAGTATTACTGTCACCATCACCATCAGTATTACTGTCACCATCACCACCATCAGTATTACTGTCACCATCATCACCACCATCAGTATTACTGTCATCATCACCATCAGTATTACTGTCACCACCACCATCAGTATTGCTGTCACCATTATCACCATCAGTATTACTGTCACCATCACCATCAGTATTACTGTCACCATCACCATCAGTATTACTGTCACCATCACCATCAGTATTACTGTCACCATCATCACCATCAGTATTACTGTCACCATCACCACCATCAGTATTACTGTCACCATCACCATCAGTATTACTGTCACCATCACCATCAGTATTACTGTCACCATCACCATCAGTATTACTGTCACCATCACCACCATCAGTATTACTGTCACCATCATCACCATCAGTATTACTGTCACCATCATCACCATCAGTATTAGTGTCACCATCACCACCATCAGTATTAGTGTCATCATCACCATCAGTATTACTGTCACCATCACCATCAGTATTACTGTCACCATCACCATCAGTATTACTGTCACCATCATCACCATCAGTATTACTGTCACCATCATCACCATCAGTATTAGTGTCACCATCACCACCATCAGTATTAGTGTCATCATCACCATCAGTATTACTGTCACCATCACCACCATCAGTATTACTGACACCATCACCATCAGTATTACTGACACCATCATCACCATCAGTATTACTGTCACCATCACCATCAGTATTACTGTCACCACCATCAGTATTACTGTCACCATCACCACCATCAGTATTACTGTCACCATCACCACCATCAGTATTACTGTCACCATCATCACCATCAGTATTACTGTCACCATCACCATCATCCAGTATTACTGTCGTCATCATCATCACCATCAGTATTACTGTCACCATCACCACCATCAGTATTACTGTCACCATCATCACCATCAGTATTACTGTCACCATCACCACCATCAGTATTACTGTCACCATCACCACCATCAGTATTACTGTCACCATCACCATCAGTATTACTGTCACCATCACCACCATCAGTATTACTGTCACCATCACCATCAGTATTACTGTCACCATCATCATCACCATCAGTATTACTGTCACCATCACCATCAGTATTACTGTCACCATCACCACCATCAGTATTACTGTCACCATCACCATCAGTATTACTGTCACCATTATCACCACCATCAGTATTACTGTCACCATCACCATCAGTATTACTGTCACCATCACCACCATCAGTATTAGTGTCACCATCATCACCACCATCAGTATTACTGTCACCATCATCACCATCATCAGTATTACTGTCACCACCACCACCATCAGTATTAGTGTCACCATCATCACCACCATCAGTATTACTGTCACCATCACCACAATCAGTATTACTGTCACCACCATCAGTATTACTGTCACCACCATCAGTATTACTGTCACCACCACCATCAGTATTACTGTCACCATCACCACCATCAGTATTACTGTCACCATCACCATCAGTATTGCTGTCACCATCACCACCATCAGTATTACTGTCACCATCACCATCAGTATTACTGTCACCATCATCATCACCATCAGTATTACTGTCACCATCACCATCAGTATTACTGTCACCATCACCACCATCAGTATTACTGTCACCATCATCACCACCATCAGTATTACTGTCACCATCACCATCAGTATTACTGTCACCATCACCACCATCAGTATTAGTGTCACCATCATCACCACCATCAGTATTACTGTCACCATCATCACCATCATCAGTATTACTGTCACCACCACCACCATCAGTATTAGTGTCACCATCATCACCACCATCAGTATTACTGTCACCATCACCACAATCAGTATTACTGTCACCACCATCAGTATTACTGTCACCACCATCAGTATTACTGTCACCATCACCATCAGTATTACTGTCACCATCACCACCATCAGTATTACTGTCACCATCACCATCAGTATTACTGTCACCATCACCACCATCAGTATTAGTGTCACCACCATTAGTATTACTCTTTTAGACGGTTTGGAACTCCCAGCCTCATTAGTCGGCGTGAGACTCCCGCCTTTCTGTGACCTGGCCGTGTCACAGAACGGCCGGTGTCAGGGAAGATCATCCTAACCAGTACTGCAGTACCGGCCAGATGATCTTCACTCCTGATGAATTGGGATGCGGTGCATTCGTGCTGCGTGGATAACTTTCAGCGGATTCCATGTGCGCTCCCACTTGAAGTTACGCCCGTTCCATAGGCTCCTTTTTATGCTCAGGCAGATTTCGCCGTTTGCCCGTCTGGGAGCCTATCTATGGGACAGGTGGGTGTTTGTGTGTGTGTGGGGGGGGGGTTTCCAGTGGTGGAATCCCCTGGAAGTTATCAGAGTCTTTTTTGTAGTGTGCACATACCCTTATAGGGGACTCTTCTGATCATCATCTTACAACCCTCATCATCCTCCTCACCACCAGCATCACATACACATAGGTCCTCACCTCAGTAGCACAGGAAGGGCCGGCTCTCTCCACAGCACTCAGAGCTCCAGCTGAAGTTTCTGCCAGGGTCTCCCGAGATAACGCCACAGAGTTTGAATAATGGGTCACTCGGTTCTGATTCACCCCAGAAGACATATTTCCCCCATACTTGTCCATCACTCCAGTACCAATTCCCCCAAAAACGATTTCTCTTTAGCCCAAACCAGAATCCATTGCTGGGGATGTAAGCGAAGAGTAGGGCCGATACGGAGTTTTGCTCTTCGTAGGAGGATATAGAGGCCAGATCAGTGTAGAAGGTGCGGCAGAAGGTCCGGGATATCGCCCATGTCATGGGTGTCTGTACCAAGTGAAGGTTACCTAGAGAGAGAACTAATAATCACGGACCAGTCAGTCTGTGTGTGGTGGATAGTGTTGGGGTCTCCTTCTCTCCTTTGTGTGGTGACCCCCTGATAGGGTACGTTTCTCTTGAGAAAGCACTGGATAATACACTCGGTAGTACTCTTGATAATACAGAAACCAGATCTGTGATAGGAATACAATGAGGAGTACAGTCTTGCTGAGTAGCGTGTTAAGAGATACAAAGAAACAGAATAGCAGAGAGGAGGATGTTGTGAGAGTCCCAACCCAAGTAGTACTGTGCTCTGCCGGGATGTCGGAGGATGAGGTAGAAGAATACTTAGAAGAAGACAAGAATACTTGTGCCCGTGTATTGACCTTTGGGTCTTTGCACCACCTGATGCCTTACCAGTGTCGGGGGACCTGTCCTAGTGGGTGACACAAGGCCCCAGACCTTGTTACCCGGGATGAGCGGAATGCTGAGAATTTCCCGCAGACAACTGCGCTGCGAGATAGAGTTCCTAGGCTTTTAGCAACTTTGCTCTATCCGGATCAGTTCCTAGCTTACTGCTGTCTGTGGATACTGTCCTGCACTGTGACTCTTCCACAGCGTGGGTTGAGGTTATCTCTAACTTGTCCTCATAGTGTTGTGTAGAGTAAGCTGAGGAGAAACTGTTAGCTGTGTCTTGTCTTGCTTCCTACCCATACAGGGATCTGACTAAGACTGAACTCTTGAGAGTAGGGGACCTGGCAGAGGGCCAGGGCCCAGAGAGGACCACTGCAGAGAGCTTTCTAGCTTGTGTCCTTCCTCTACAATGTCCAATACAAAAGACTCATACACTTCCTCTACCCATGTGACTTCCTTCCTCAGCGTATCTAAGGTGCGCTGTGAGTAGGTGAAGAGTGCAATAGAAGAAGTAAAGAGAGAGATGATAGGAGAGACGAAGAAAATATTCCCATAGGCTCACAGATCCATGTGACACACAAAACAAACAAAAATCCTTTACATTCTTCAGCCGTGCAGCATCTAAGTACATATTCCTAATACAGCGACATCTAGTGGTGAAACTTTATCACTACCTTCATCACCACTTGTGTTGTGTACAATAAGTACAGGCTTTTATTAGTTAACTAATAGCAACACCTGTGGTGGATAGTGTTGGGGTCTCCTCCTTCCCTTTGTGTGGCAGCATTGGGGTCCCCATCTACTATGTGTGGTGGATAGTGTTGGGGAAGGGGGTCTCCTCCTCTCCGGTGTGTGGTGGAAAGTGTTGGGGTCTCCTACTACCCTGTGTGTGTTGGAAAGTGTGGAGGTGTCCTACTCTCCTGTGTGTGGAGGATAGCATTCGGCTCTCCTACTGTCCTGGGTGTGGAGGATAGTGTTGGGGTGTCCTCCTCCCCTGTGTGTGGTGAACAGTGTTCAGGTCTCCTCCTCTTCTGTGTGTGGAGAATAGTGTTGGGTTCCTAGTATGAAGCCAGAAATCAGAAACCAACTCACCACCTACTACCTCACCACTGTGCCCTGTGGAGCCAATGTTACCTGTTAAAGAAAAGACACCTCCTTAGAGACCAAACAAGACTCAATATGGAAGGATTAGAAAAAACACCTTTACCTCCAGAGGTGGTCACAAGTCCTGAAGTTGTAGTTGGAGCAGAAAAGAGCTGGCCTGATCCTGAAGAGTTCATTTCTGGACCCAGACTTGGACCAGATGAGTTCTTTCCTGGACCAGACCTTGACACAAAGTTCATTTCTGAACCTGGACTTGGACCAGATGAGTTCATTCCTGGACCAGGACTTGACACAAAGGATTTCCTTCCAGGACTAAAATCTGGCACAACGGTGGTCACTTCTGGACCAGGACTTTGTCCTGAGGTGGTCCCTCCTGGACCAGGACTTTGTCCTGAGGTGGTCCCTCCTGGACCAGGACTTTGCCCTGAGGTGGTCCCTCCTGGACCAGGACTTTGCCCCATGCCTCGTTGTGAGACACCATAGTAAGAGGTGGTGCTATTCCAGTAGTTGCTGAGTTCTGGAGATGTTATAGTGATGTGTTGTTCAGTAGTGGGCCTCAATGGCCACAAACAGCCTGAGGGGAGGTCAGGAACTGAAGAACCAGTCACTGAAAGGTGAAATAATTGGAGATAAAAAAAATCTGTGAGACAGGGAATCAATGACATTAACACTCATCATAACTACGTGCACAATACACAGAGAGTCAGTGGTGGAATGGCTGGAGCTTTACCACTACATGTAGAGTGTCATTGGTGGAATGGCTGGAGCTTTACCACTACATGTAGAGTGTCATAGGTGGAATGGCTGGAGCTTTACCACTACATGTAGAGTGTCATAGGTGGAATGGCTGGAGCTTTATCACTACATGTAGAGTGTCATAGGTGGAACGGCTGGAGCTTTATCACTACATGTAGAGTGTCATAGGTGGAATGGCTGGAGCTTTATCACTACATGTAGAGTGTCATAGGTGGAACGGCTGGAGCTTTACCACTACATAGAGCATCATTGGTGGAATGGCTGGAGCTTTACCACTACATGTAGAATATATTAGGTGGAATGGCTGGAGCTTTACCACTACATAGAGCATCATTGGTGGAATGGCTGGAGCTTTACCACTACATGTAGAATATATTAGGTGGAATGGCTGGAGCTTTATCACTTCATGTAGAATATATTAGGTGGAATGGCTGGAGCTTTACCACTACATAGAGCATCATTGGTGGAATGGCTGGAGCTTTATCACTACATGTAGAGTGTCATTGGTGGAACGGCTGGAGCTTTATCACTTCATAGAGCATCATTGGTGGAATGGCTGGAGCTTTATCATTACATGTAGAGTGTCATAGGTGAAATGGCTGGAGCTTTATCACTACATAGAGCATCATTGGTGGAATGGCTGGAGCTTTATCACTACATGTAGAGTGTCATAGGTGGAATGGCTGGAGCTTTACCACTACATGTAGAGTGTCATTGGTGGAATGGCTGGAGCTTTATCACTACATGTAGAGTGTCATAGGTGAAATGGCTGGAGCTTTATCACTACATGTAGAGTGTCATAGGTGGAATGGCTGGAGCTTTATCACTACATGTAGAGTGTCATAGGTGGAATGGCTGGAGCTTTACCACTACATGTAGAATATATTAGGTGGAATGGCTGGAGCTTTACCACTACATAGAGCATCATTGGTGGAATGGCTGGAGCTTTATCACTTCATGTAGAATATATTAGGTGGAATGGCTGGAGCTTTACCACTACATAGAGCATCATTGGTGGAATGGCTGGAGCTTTACCACTACATAGAGCATCATTGGTGGAATGGCTGGAGCTTTATCATTACATGTAGAGTGTCATAGGTGAAATGGCTGGAGCTTTATCACTTCATGTAGAGTGTCATAGGTGAAATGGCTGGAGCTTTATCACTTCATGTAGAGTGTCATAGGTGGATTGGCTGGAGCTTTATCACTACATGTAGAATATATTAGGTGGAATGGCTGGAGCTTTATCACTACATAGAGCATCATTGGTGGAATGGCTGGAGCTTTATCATTACATGTAGAGTGTCATAGGTGAAATGGCTGGAGCTTTATCACTACATGTAGAGTGTCATTGGTGGAATGGCTGGAGCTTTATCACTACATAGAGCATCATTGGTGGAATGGCTGGAGCTTTATCACTACATGTAGAGTGTCATAGGTGGAATGGCTGGAGCTTTATCACTACATGTAGAGTGTCATAGGTGGAATGGCTGGAGCTTTACCACTACATGTAGAGTGTCATTGGTGGAATGGCTGGAGCTTTATCACTACATGTAGAGTGTCATAGGTGAAATGGCTGGAGCTTTATCACTACATGTAGAGTGTCATAGGTGGAATGGCTGGAGCTTTACCACTACATGTAGAATATATTAGGTGGAATGGCTGGAGCTTTACCACTACATAGAGCATCATTGGTGGAATGGCTGGAGCTTTATCACTTCATGTAGAATATATTAGGTGGAATGGCTGGAGCTTTACCACTACATAGAGCATCATTGGTGGAATGGCTGGAGCTTTACCACTACATAGAGCATCATTGGTGGAATGGCTGGAGCTTTATCACTACATGTAGAGTGTCATAGGTGGAATGGCTGGAGCTTTATCACTACATGTAGAGTGTCATAGGTGGATTGGCTGGAGCTTTATCACTACATGTAGAGTGTCATTGGTGGAATGGCTGGAGCTTTATCACTACATAGAGCATCATTGGTGGAATGGCTGGAGCTTTATCACTACATGTAGAGTGTCATAGGTGGAATGGCTGGAGCTTTACCACTACATGTAGAGTGTCATTGGTGGAATGGCTGGAGCTTTATCACTACATGTAGAGTGTCATAGGTGGAATGGCTGGAGCTTTACCACTACATGTAGAGTGTCATTGGTGGAATGGCTGGAGCTTTATCACTACATGTAGAGTGTCATAGGTGGAATGGCTGGAGCTTTACCACTACATGTAGAGTGTCATAGGTGGATTGGCTGGAGCTTTATCACTACATGTAGAGTGTCATAGGTGGAACGGCTGGAGCTTTACCACTACATGTAGAGTGTCATTAATGGAATGGCTGGAGCTTTATCACTACATGTAGAGTGTCATTGGTGGAATGGCTGGAGCTTTATCACTACATGTAGAGTGTCATTGGTGGAATGGCTGGAGCTTTATCACTACATGTAGAGTGTCATTGGTGGAATGGCTGGAGCTTTATCACTACATGTAGAGTGTCATTGGTGGAATGGCTGGAGCTTTATCACTACATGTAGAGTGTCATAGGTGGAATGGCTGGAGCTTTATCACTACATGTAGAGTGTCATTGGTGGAATGGCTGGAGCTTTATCACTACATGTAGAGTGTCATTGGTGGAATGGCTGGAGCTTTATCACTACATAGAGCCCTTTCCATTTTCTCAGTTTTCTGATACTCACATTGGTAGCACACAAAGTAGTATTTATCCCCACAGTCGGCATCGCTCCACCTGCCCAGGTACTGTTTGACACAGGAGTTTATACTCTGGTCGGGTTCTCCAGAATTCCAGTTGGTGTAGGTGCCATTTGCTCCATCACTCCAACGCCAATGACCCGGAGAGCAGAGGTAAAGCCCAATCCAGACTTCATATAAGTAAGCTTCTGCAGTGACCGCTAGAACATCAATACTAGAGAGAGTGCTGGCCAGGTCTGTAAACTGAGTCCGACAGTAAGAGACCGCTTCAAGCCATGTGAGAGACTGCTTCACAATATGATACTGAGGAAAGGCAGCAGAGGACACAGAGACTGCAGGAAAAAGATGGAGATCACAAACTAGAGGTCACCAGGGTTAGGTAGAGAAGGATACATGGGAGGGGTGGAAAAGTCAGGAGCACAAGGTCACAGCAGAAGGTGGTGAGATCAGGAGAGCGAGGTCACATCAGAAAGCGGTGAGGTCAGGAGAGCGAGGTCACATCAGAAGGTGGTGAGGTCAGGAGAGCGAGGTCACATCAGAAGGTGGTGAGGTCAGGAGAGCGAGGTCACAGCAGAAAGCGGTGAGGTCAGGAGAGCGAGGTCACAGCAGAAGGCGGTGAGGTCAGGAGAGCGAGGTCACAGAAGAAAGTGGGGAGGTCAGGAGAGCGAGGTCACATCAGAAAGCGGTGAGGTCAGGAGAGCGAGGTCACAGAAGAAAGTGGGGAGGTCAGGAGCAAGAGGTCACATCAGAAAGCGGTGAGGTCAGGAGAGCGGTAAGGCAGGAGAAAGCGGTGAGGTCAGGAGAGCGAGGTCACATCAGAAAGCGGTGAGGTCAGGAGAGCGAGGTCACATCAGAAAGCGGTGATGTCAGGAGAGCGAGGTCACATCAGAAAGCGGTGAGGTCAGGAGAGCGAGGTCACAGCAGAAAGCGGTGAGGTCAGGAGAGCGAGGTCACAGCAGAAGGCGGTGAGGTCAGGAGAGCGAGGTCACAGAAGAAAGTGGGGAGGTCAGGAGAGCGAGGTCACATCAGAAAGCGGTGAGGTCAGGAGAGCGAGGTCACAGAAGAAAGTGGGGAGGTCAGGAGCAAGAGGTCACATCAGAAAGCGGTGAGGTCAGGAGAGCGGTAAGGCAGGAGAAAGCGGTGAGGTCAGGAGAGCGAGGTCACATCAGAAAGCGGTGAGGTCAGGAGAGCGAGGTCACATCAGAAAGCGGTGATGTCAGGAGAGCGAGGTCACATCAGAAAGCGGTGAGGTCAGGAGAGCGAGGTCACAGCAGAAAGCGGTGAGGTCAGGAGAGCGAGGTCACATCAGAAAGCGGTGAGGTCAGGAGAGCGAGGTCACAGCAGAAAGCGGTGAGGTCAGGAGAGCGAGGTCACAGCAGAAAGCGGTGAGATAAGGAAAGTGGTAAGGCAGGAGAGAGGTTACAGCAGAGAGCGGTGAGGTCAGGAGAGTGGTAAGGCAGGAGAAAGCGGTGAGGTCAGGAGAGCGAGGTCACATCAGAAAGCGGTGAGGTCAGGAGAGCGAGGTCACAGCAGAAAGCGGTGAGGTCAGGAGAGCGAGGTCACAGCAGAAAGCGGTGAGATAAGGAAAGTGGTAAGGCAGGAGAGAGGTTACAGCAGAGAGCGGTGAGGTCAGGAGAGTGGTAAGGCAGGAGAAAGCGGTGAGGTCAGGAGAGCGAGGTCACAGCAGAAGGCGGTGAGGTCAGGAGAGCGAGGTCACAGCAGAAGGCGGTGAGGTCAGGAGAGCGAGGTCACATCAGAAGGTGGTGAGATCAGGAGAGCGAGGTCACAGCAGAAAGCGGTGAGGTCAGGAGAGCGAGGTCACAGCAGAAAGCGGTGAGGTCAGGAGAGCGAGGTCACAGCAGAAAGCGGTGAGGTCAGGAGAGCGAGGTCACAGCAGAAAGCGGTGAGGTCAGGAGAGCGAGGTCACAGCAGAAAGCGGTGAGGTCAGGAGAGCGAGGTCACAGCAGAAAGCGGTGAGGTCAGGAGAGCGAGGTCACAGCAGAAAGCGGTGAGGTCAGGAGAGCGAGGTCACAGCAGAAAGCGGTGAGGTCAGGAGAGCGAGGTCACAGCAGAAAGCGGTGAGGTCAGGAGAGCGAGGTCACAGCAGAAAGCGGTGAGGTCAGGAGAGCGAGGTCACAGCAGAAAGCGGTGAGGTCAGGAGAGCGAGGTCACAGCAGAAAGCGGTGAGGTCAGGAGAGCGAGGTCACAGCAGAAAGCGGTGAGGTCAGGAGAGCGAGGTCACAGCAGAAAGCGGTGAGGTCAGGAGAGCGAGGTCACAGCAGAAGGCGGTGAGGTCAGGAGAGCGAGGTCACATCAGAAAGCGGTGAGGTCAGGAGAGCGAGGTCACATCAGAAAGCGGTGAGGTCAGGAGAGCGAGGTCACATCAGAAAGCGGTGAGGTCAGGAGAGCGAGGTCACATCAGAAAGCGGTGAGGTCAGGAGAGCGAGGTCACAGCAGAAGGTGGTGAGATCAGGAGAGCGAGGTCACATCAGAAAGCGGTGAGGTCAGGAGAGTGAGGTCACAGCAGAAAGCGGTGAGGTCAGGAGAGCGAGGTCACAGCAGAAAGCGGTGAGGTCAGGAGAGCGAGGTCACAGCAGAAGGCGGTGAGGTCAGGAGAGCGAGGTCACAGCAGAAGGTGGTGAGGTCAGGAGAGCGAGGTCACAGCAGAAGGTGGTGAGGTCAGGAGAGCGAGGTCACAGCAGAAAGCGGTGAGGTCAGGAGAGCGAGGTCACATTAGAAAGCGGTGAGGTCAGGAGCAAGAGGTC
Organism: Dendropsophus ebraccatus; assembly: GCF_027789765.1. Classification (NCBI taxonomy): domain Eukaryota; kingdom Metazoa; phylum Chordata; class Amphibia; order Anura; family Hylidae; genus Dendropsophus; species Dendropsophus ebraccatus. Next base: position 233,813,884 of record NC_091454.1, read on the forward strand.
ACAGCAGAAGGTGTAAGATATACAGTTATGACAAAAGTGATGACGTGCAAATATTATGTATTACGGGGATAAAGTATGGTTCTATGTATTTGGAATTAATGTTGGACATTTGTAAGAACAGTCAGCAATATAGAGTCTGAATTTGATTCCTATAAACAGTGTAACCAGGGTGATTGGTAATTGGACGTTGTTAATCAGGAGACCAGAGAAATGTTTATGTTTAGTTACATTACAAAGGCTCCTGAAGATAGAAGGATTCAGTCACAGTATCTGCTGGTGCGATCTCTTACAGTGTCTGCTGGTGCGATCTCTTACAGTGTCTGCTGGTGCGATCTCTTACAGTGTCTGCTGGTGCGATCTCTTACAGTGTCTGCTGGTGCGATCTCTTACAGTGTCTGCTGGTGCGATCTCTTACAGTATCTGCTGGTGCGATCTCTTACAGTGTCTGCTGGTGCGATCTCTTACAGTATCTGCTGGTGCGATCTCTTACAGTGTCTGCTGGTGCGATCTCTTACAGTGTCTGCTGGTGCGATCTCTTACAGTGTCTGCTGGTGCGATCTCTTACAGTGTCTGCTGGTGCGATCTCTTACAGTGTCTGCTGGTGCGATCTCTTACAATGCGCAAACAAAGAAGTTTACTTGTGATATTAAGTACAGGATAAGATGACATCGTCCTTCTTTTGCGTATTGGGAGAGAGAGCACAAAGAGATCAGAGAACTTGCTTTGATGGAGGACAGAGACTCGGCGTCTCCAGCACCCATGGGAAAATTCTGAAGTGGGAGTCTAAAATCACTATAAAATACCCAGGGTTTGGACACCTTGGAGGGCACCCTGGGAGGTAGCTTAGAGGTCTCTGAGAGGGAGAGGTCTCTGAGAGGGAGAGGTCTCTGAGAGGGAGAGGTCTCTGAGAGGGAGAGGTCTCTGAGAGGGAGAGGTCTCTGAGAGGGAGAGGTCTCTGAGAGGGAGCGGTCTCTGAGAGGGAGAGGTCTCTGAGAGGGAGAGGTCTCTGAGAGGGAGAGGTCTCTGAGAGGGAGAGGTCTCTGAGCTTGGTGTCTCTTAGCACACCGGGTGCTAAGATCTATGGGAGAGATTCCTGGGGAGATCAAACTATTGGAAGGATCTGGGCCTGGAGGACTGGAGATCAGACTTGGTAGATATATTGCTGGCTGTTTATTATATTTTTGTATTCTTGTTATGGTAGATGGTTGGTTGGGATAACTGTGTTGGTTCATTATTATTGATTGAGGGTTATTGTCTGATTATTCCTGATCATTGCTTCATAATCTGTTTGGATTTATGGTGGGTTATTTGCTGTCGTATCTCTGATTTGGGGTTTTGTCTGTATGATTTCTGATCATTGCTTTATGTACGGTCTCATATTTGGGGTGGGTTAGTTGGTGCAGGTTTTATGATTTTGTTTGCTTATCTTTCACATTTCATTTGCCTTTGTATATAATATAATTCCTTTAATTTATATGCGCTGTTGTTGTGTACTTTCTTTGCTGACCGTCCCCTAGAATTTACGTGGGAATATTATTATTGCTCAGTATTAGTATGCATTAATATTAATATTGTCAATGATGATATTTCTTACATATTTGGCGAGCCAGGTAGGAGGGGAATAGGTGTGGCTGGAGAGTATATTAATAATTGTGCATATTGGTATATACAGAGTCATCTGTGCTGTGTGGAAGTTGAGTTTTCCTAGTGAATTGTTTTCTGTTTCCTAGTGGAGCCTTGTTTAGGGTGGCCATTGTTGTGGTTCTATTGTTGTGTAGAATTTAACATGGAGGGCTTCTTGAGCAAGATTGCTAAAGTCAAAGATGCTAATTCACTTGTAAATGTGATGGAGGGATCTGAAGATCCATGGTTTGTGACCGAGGCAATAATGATCAAGAAATTCTCCAAATCTGACGTAAAAGCTGCATTGGTCTATGCATCGTATTATATAGCCGAACAGTATACAAAGCTGAAGAAAGAAAATGTATTAGTATTATATAGCCGAACAGTATACAAAGCTGAAGAAAGAAAAGTGGAATGTTTGGATGAGTTGTATGGGAGTAGGAAGGAGCAGGAAGCTAGTTTGGAAACAGATGTAAATGCCCTAAAGAAGGAAATTGAAGTGTTGAAAATGTCTGCTGAGAATGCTGCTGCTATGTCTGTTAGCAACCAGCTAGTTGGGGCAGAGAACAAAATGTTAAAAATGGAGAATGAGCGGCTTAGAGAAAGGCTGAAGGCAGCAGAAAGCCAGATTGCTTCGCTGACTGCTTCCTCCAGCGTGGAAGAAGCCGATCATTCTAAACCTACTGAGTGTGTATCTATGGAGTCTGATACCTGTGTAGCCTCTGTAAAACATGTTAAGCTGAATAATGTCCGGCAGAGCCTTCCATAGAGAACAAACCAGTGAAGGGCTTTTCATAGGGATGTCTGGGGCACATTGCTACGTTTTGTCAAGATATTGCCCCGGCCACAAAGAAAGGCACACGAGTCAGTCTAAAATTAGTTTCACATGTGGTAAAGCCGGTCACATTTCTAGATATTGCTGTAGTGTAAGGAATGGAGTAAATGGTTCTAAACCTCAGGAACATGGAACTAAAATGGAAGGAGCACAAAGGGAAATGTCTTCCTCAAGGTGGGGACATAGATGGCAGCGAGGCCAAATCTGACGTTTCCAAATGGTTCCATATCAGGAGGTTAAAGCCCAAAATGGCGACAAACTAGAATGTGACAATGAAATTCTGATAGCACATAATGAAGGCTCTATAGCTTGTGCTACAAGAGGAGCAGGGGCGTCTCTCCATGTAAACCTCTCTGAGAAGAGGCTGTGTGCTGTGCAATAATGTGTCCTAGTTTGGTCTTCCAGGAAAAATAATGGAGAATAAGAAGGATCTGGACCAGGACCGGTTTAACATGTTTTTTTTCTCTTTCAGGCTAAATATTAAAGGACCTTACAATATTTTTGTATTTTTTAAGGACAAGCCTCTAAATATAATCATGTACAGTCAGGTGGGCCAAATTCCAAATTGAATTTTCTTTGTTTTATTTTTTCCCCAAACACCTGTACTGTGAGCTGTGGCTGGTGTGAGATACTCTATCAGCTAAATGAATTGATAATGTAGTTGCCATTGGGAGGCAAATGTAAATGGGGATCATTTTGCTGTTGTTTTTGTAGACAATCGCACCTCTTTGTGAATGTTGCAGTCGGTAAGACTTCTATACTCAGGCTGGTGTTCAGACTGTTGCATATTTTTGAAACTTTTTATCTTGCATTGGTCTCAATGGCAACTTGTTTAATATTTTTTTTTAACAGATTGCATGCTCCTTTACTACCAGGAAAAGGTGAATACAGTGAAATAAGAGTATAGAAAGCAGCATTCAATCTGTATTTTGGTTTTTATTTTTACTTGTTTTGTCTCTTTTGTGTTTGTGTTGTAGTGTCTATGTGTGCCATTTAATGTCTGTCTCAACAAACATACGGTATCTTGTTGTCTGCCTCCTTCCAACAACTCTATGGATATAGCCATTAAGGTGTTCCATCTATTTCACATTTCATTGTACTGGTAATTGATCATCTACCACAAGACTATTTACTCCACACATTTTCTTTTGTTTCTAAAGGCCTCTCCACAAGATCTTACACAAATTTCTTCCTGTAAAATCTGTTGGTTTTGTCTTTTTTTAGTAACTTGTAGGTAATAAAGAGGTACTGAGACATAAGTGAATTGGTCAACCTTAGCAATTGGCCTGAGGTAATACCCTCATTTTGGGTTAGAGTAGTAATATTCCTGAAGCCATTGGTAACTAGGGAAACCTCACACCCATTGTCTGTTTGTGACTATATTTACATTTCTGCTCCAACCTGGATATGTGACTGCTCCAACACCGCCAAGCAAGTGAGTGTCCTGCAACATATGTTTTCTGCTATGGACTGTGACATGGACTGTGATATGGATTTTGATATGGACTGTGACATGGATTCAATGCTGAAAGTGTCACCGAATAAAGGATTAAACACAGTCAAGAGGAACCAAAGCAGATGACCCAATGAGGCCAACCTTCTCAGAAGCGGCAGTGCAGCCAGAGACGTCTGAGGGCCCAGCGAGGACAGAACCTGCAAAATGGTGGTGGTCACAAGGCATCAAAGAGCAGATTGTGTGGACTTTCTTTGGAAAAAAAATGGTTTTATGTTTTTCATTCTGGGTGGTGTGAGGCCTATAAGGTCTTTGAAGTGGCTTAAGGAGTAAATAGAATTTATAGAAATGTCTGTGAATATAATAGGTGCAAATTTATCGTCACAGAACAGGAATATGGATGGTTGTCCAATCAAATTTGTCTCTTTTCACCTCCAACTGAAATCGTAAACTTTAATTGTGAGAGTTCTCTCTCAGAAGGTCGTTCGCTCTCAAGTGGGGGACTGTAAGATATGCAAACAGATGAAATGTGTATGGTTATTATATAGTGATATATATATACACTAGTGTATACAATTGTGTACTTGTAAACAATGGAGACTCCAGTTGTTCAGATTGCCAAGTCTGAAGTCAGATTATCAGGGAAGTAATAAATATCAGAAGAGACTTCCTGATGACAAAAGGTTTCCCAGCTGTATTGGAAGGCCAACAGTGATAACAACCAGTCGCCATATCCCCTGTCCGTTTGGTGTAAAAATGCTAATATAGGAAAGTGGCTTGATTCCTGTGTGCATGGAGAGGGAGGAGAAATCCCAGGGATCAAAGCGACAAATGGACACCAGGGGAGGCTGGAAATGAGTCTAAGAAACCATGACTGGGGGCATTAGAGAGACGAGGACATCTTGGGAGGACCAGAGGAATATTCTAGAAGAAGGATACAGAGAATTGGGGGTCTCCTGCAGCAAAGGCTGGAGTGAGGACCACAGGGACTCAATTTGGACTTGGTAACCCGAACTTGGTTTTCCATTGCAGGAATATTGTTTTGATGTATTATTTGATTCTTTCTGATCATTGGTTCTTGTACTGTTTTGTATTTGTGGTGAGCCATTTTGTGTCATATCTCTGCAAGATTTATTGTTTTGTTTGTTTTCTTATCTTTCCCACAGTTCATTTGAATCTTTATATAATATAATTCCTTTTATTTACATGCGCTGTTGTTGTGTACTTTCTTCGCTGACCGTCCCCTAGAACTTACGTGGGAATATTATTATTGTTCAGTATTATTATGCATAAATATTAATATTGGCAATAATCATATTTCTTACAGGTGGTGAGGTCAGAAGAGCGAGGTCACAGCAGAAGGTGGTGAGGTCAGGAGAGCGAGGTCACAGCAGAAGGTGGTGAGGTCAGGAGAGCGAGGTCACAGCAGAAGGTGGTGAGGTCAGGAGAGCGAGGTCACAGCAGAAAGCGGTGAGGTCAGGAGAGCGAGGTCACAGCAGAAAGCGGTGAGGTCAGGAGAGCGAGGTCACAGCAGAAAGCGGTGAGGTCAGGAGAGCGAGGTCACAGCAGAAAGCGGTGAGATTAGGAGAGTGGTAAGGCAGGAGAAAGCGGTGAGGTCAGGAGAGCGAGGTCACATCAGAAAGCGGTGAGGTCAGGAGAGCGGTAAGGCAGGAGAAAGCGGTGAGGTCAGGAGAGCGAGGTCACATCAGAAAGCGGTGAGGTCAAGAGAGCGAGGTCACATCAGAAAGCGGTGAGGTCAGGAGAGCGAGGTCACATCAGAAAGCGGTGAGGTCAGGAGAGCGAGGTCACATCAGAAAGCGGTGAGGTCAGGAGAGCGAGGTCACAGCAGAAGGTGGTGAGGTCAGGAGAGCGAGGTCACAGCAGAAGGTGGTGAGGTCAGGAGAGCGAGGTCACAGCAGAAAGCGGTGAGGTCAGGAGAGCGAGGTCACATCAGAAAGCGGTGAGGTCAGGAGAGCGAGGTCACAGCAGAAGGTGGTGAGGTCAGGAGAGCGAGGTCACAGCAGAAGGTGGTGAGGTCAGGAGAGCGAGGTCACAGCAGAAGGTGGTGAGGTCAGGAGAGTGAGGTCACAGCAGGTGGTGGTGAGATCAGGAGAGCGAGGTCACATCAGAAAGCGGTGAGGTCAGGAGAGCGAGGTCACATCAGAAAGCGGTGAGGTCAGGAGAGCGAGGTCACATCAGAAAGCGGTGAGGCCAGGAGAGTGGTAAGGCAGGAGAAAGCGGTGAGGTCAGGAGAGCGAGGTCACATCAGAAGGTGGTGAAGTCAGGAGAGCGAGGTCACATCAGAAAGCGGTGAGGTCAGGAGAGCGAGGTCACATCAGAAGGTGGTGAGATCAGGAGAGCGAGGTCACAGCTGAAAGCGGTGAGGTCAGGAGAGCGAGGTCACAGCAGAAAGCGGTGAGGTCAGGAGAGCGAGGTCACAGCAGAAAGCGGTGAGATTAGGAGAGTGGTAAGGCAGGAGAAAGCGGTGAGGTCAGGAGAGCGAGGTCACATCAGAAGGTGGTGAGGTCAGGAGAGCGAGGTCACATCAGAAAGCGGTGAGGTCAGGAGAGCGAGGTCACATCAGAAAGCGGTGAGGTCAGGAGAGTGGTAAGGCAGGAGAGAGGTTACAGCAGAGAGCGGTGAGGCCAGAACAGGAAAACGAGGCCATAGAGGAGAGCGGTGCTGTCATAAAAGGAGAGTGGAGCCATAGAGAAGAGCAACACGGTCAGAAAAGGATGGGTGAGAGATCACATAAGAAGATTGATCTTATATTATCTGTATCTTAGTGTGTATATATATATATATATATATATATATATATATATATATATATATATATAGTGGGGGGGGGGGGGGGGGATGGCGCTGCCCCCAGTTAGTCTTGTTCAGCATCATTACAGTACTATCTCCTCCACACCCGCTTCTCTTTGACCTGAGGCGGGTATAAAAAAATTTGGTTTTGGCAACACGATGAGAACATTGATGCCCCAAGATCTTTCTTTAGGCCCATAATTCTTTCACTCCACCAAAGTATCTCTTCTAACTACCTTACAATCCAGGATGTCCTCCCCTTCATCCTCCAACTTAGCATCCATGGAGACAGATGTGGACAAAGATGGTTCAGAGTTTTTGTTAAAAACCAGGGGTTTGGGGAGAAAAAGGCCCTATGGATCCGGAGAGAAGTGGAAGTTTAGGTTTGTAAGCTACTGGGTTGATCTTCTTTAGGAATCAGGGAGCAAACTTATAACTGGGGACTCCATTCAAATGTTCCTGAAAGAGAAACTCACCTGGAGAGAACTGCAGAGGAAGCGCAGAAACAGAAAAGATTGTCGTCAGAAAAAGACCGCTGGGTCCATCTAGTCTGCTCTTTTAGTATTTAGCTTCTTATTATTTTAGTTTTAAATTCTGTTATTGTAGATTTACCAACCACATCTGATTGTTCCCCCAAACAGCCCTTTGTGTGACATCAGTGTCCCTTATCATGCGAGCCGCTGCTTGATAGAGGGGCACCTTTGCTGCCAAATTTGTAGAAAGTCCCTGAATGGAGAATTGGCGGCTGGCATCTCGGTGGATTCCGGGACAGAAAGCACGAGATGCAGATGTTGCCCAAACACAATGTAAAAGTCAAAGCTCCAGAAGATTCCCCTCAATTATTGTTGTAATAACTCTGCCCATGGAAGACGTTGCACCCAGTCATCAGGATGTGAAAAAAAATAAAGCAAAGATGACGTAAGTGATTCCCAAAGTCTGGTTCACCCATTCGATTTGGCCATTGGTCTGCAGGTGGTTACCAGAGAAGTTCAGTTAAACAGAGCGCTCTCCAGAACTGGGACATGAACTGTGCTCCGCGACTGGCAAAAATATGAAAAGGCAGACCATGTAGGCGGAATGTTCTCCACAGAAAAGGTGGGCCAGACCTGTGGCAGATGGTAGTCCAGAGAGAGAAACAAAAGGAGGTCATCTTGGCAAAAGAAGTCAACTAGAGAGTACTGCACAGAGCAGGGTAGATCTGTAATAAAGTCCATGGTCATGTGCTGGGATTAGTAATGGCTGTAAGAGCCTGATGGGTTAGTCCCACACATCCTTGGCTATGGTTGGCTGCCAATAATGTCAGTTACCAGGTCCTTTGCCTTTCAGACTCCAAAGTGACCTGCATACTCGGAACTGTGCCCCCAGGCAAAGACCCGTCTACACTTGGCAGAAGGTAGAAAATGTCTTCCCAAAACTGGTGCCACAGTAACCAATTGACCAGGATCATTATTATACTATAGCTCCTCCTCCAAATCCGCAGGGATAAAAGGAGCGTGATTCTTGTGGGTGGACTGAACATGTAGCTAGAAGTTGAATAGGACAAAGAAGAGTGCCCATATGGCCCGGCGAGGGTTCGCAGACTGCAGGTAAATTAGGTTTTTGTGGTTGGTGTAAATGAGCACAGGGTGTGCAGCCCCCTCCAGCAGATAGCGCTATCCCCAATACAGCAGTTCCCTGGGGACTATATTTTGAGACTATAAAGCCCAGAATTGGTAACGAGGTATTCTCAATGGGCCACATTTATCATCCGGCGGACGGATGATTTTTGGCGGAAAGTGGCGATTTGCGTATTATTTTATACGCAAATGGCCGATTTGCGAATAAAATAATCGCAAATCGGCACTTTCCGCCGAGTACGCCAGGGGGCGGAAAGGGGGCGGAAAGTAGGCGGGAAGTGGGCGGAACGGAGGGCGCGGACTCAGAGTCCGAACGATTTATCATCCGTTCCGCCCAAATGTACGCCGAAAACCTACTCCAGTCCTCAGCTGGCGTAGGTTTTCGGCGGTGCGCACAGGCGCGCACAGGATTTATGTACAGGCAGTCCGCCTCTACATAAATCCCCGTACCGCCGGAGCTGCGGGGGCATTTTTAAGTCCGGCGTAAAAAACGCCGGACTTAATAAATGCCTCCCAAAGTGTTTTTCTCAAGCTAGACATACAGTCTTTTCTCCTGTAGCCACTTGAAGGCCTGAGGAACGAGTTGTCTCGTACAACTTCAAACTCTCAACATGGCTGCACAAAGCTCAAGTCTTGGTATGGCAAGTGTAGGTTTTGAGGTTAGCTTGGCCTTACCTAGGACAAATCTATAATGTGGCTAATTGTGGGCTCCTGTAATCCTGATATAGGCCACTGCAGCTATGGCTTCCACCGATGCATCGGAGAATATATGGACCTCCCTTCTGATGGCAGCTGAAAGGGAGCTAGGAGCTTAACAATGAGGAACTTGGAGTTGCTCTAATACTTGCAGAGACCTTTTTTATTTGTGCGACCTTTGTTGTTTCTTGATAGGTAGTGGAGTGTCCCAGTCCATGTTCTCGGTGGTAAGCCGTCTTTGTGGTATCTTGTATTGTATGGTGATAGGAGCTATAAACCCAAGAGGATCATACTGTCAAAACAGATAACCCTCCTGGTTTGGGGAAAGGTTTGTCCCAGGCAGTCACTTGGGATGTGAATGTATCTTGTATCAACCCTCGGCTGCGCACAGGAGGAGAGCCAAGATCAAGGTCCTATATGTTGATCACAATCAGCTGTGGGAAAGGCTTTCATTACCTCATGGCTATTGGAGATGAGATTGTAAAGTTTAAGATTTGCTACCAACAGCATCTTGTGTCCTTTTGAGAAGATTAACTGCTCCTAGGTAAAGATTTAAGTCCATCATTTACATAGAAGTTCTTAGTATTACAAGCATACTCCTTCTCAGCCCGTAGATTGCAGGAGATATGCCCCTTCATCCGATAAGCTGAGACTTACTTTCTGTTTTCTTCTCTTACAATGGAACATCTGTTGGATGTAGGCCATAGGTTCACAGGGACACCTTCATACTGTGCACTTGAATTGAACACCACTCAGTTGGTCCGCCGTTACTGAGCAATGTAGATACAAGGCTTTTATCCCAAGGTAGGTTAGTGTTCATGTTATCGCGCTGGTCATGAGGCCTCTTACAGTTACTCCGCTTCTCAGCACCTGGTAATGCTGTGGGCATGGCTGAAAATAAGGGCTGCGACCATTAGGCAAGACCTAAGTCAAGGCATTGGGCAAATGGTGCATCATATGGTCCGTATTATGGGCACCCTGACAATGTCTTCCCAGTAAAAGTAGAATCTCTGCAATCTTATCAAGGGCTGAAGGTATGAGTCTGCCATTACTGCCACAGATTCAGAATATTTGATGAACATTCATGCTGCAGACTTTCAAGATTCTCTCTAATATAGTGAGAGTATGAACTGTAGCCGCCTATTCACACACACTGGGGACCCTTGTGAAACTGCTGGCTATGGCTGTATCTGTGTAGTTGCTGAGTCTCTATCTGCTTTTCACTATTCTGACTCAATAACCTGGCTGTAAGGGTCATATTAGACGGGACGTTGCCTCCTATAAGTAAGCACCAAACTGCTAGGTCGGCACTCACTTACTGGGCCTATTCCATGGCTAGATAATTGTCTGCTCAAAAAAATAAAGGGACCCCTTAGATAACCCCTCCAAGATGTGACTGATCATATATATATATATATATATATATATATATATATATATATATACACACACACACCTCTCTGAGATGTGACTGATATATATAGTCTAAATTTACTCACTGAAATTTCTTCTTTCTTGAGTCCGTAGGCAGCACAGGAAAACAATTGGGTTACCATGAGTTTCATCCTACTATTCAGAAGAAACAATTAGAGAATGAACAGGTGACGTACCTTACCCTGCGTACCATGCTATAAAATGTCCCCAGAAAGTACACTACACAATTTAATAATGCAGCAAAACTTTAATAGGGCGGGATGCTGTGCTGCCTACGGAAAGTCTAAATTGACTCACCAAAATTTCTTCTTTCTATTTGTCCTACAGCAGCACAGGAAAACAATTGGGATAGAAAAGCAATTAAGGAGTAGGGAGGGTCAAGAAGAAGCAGCTACTTCCAGCACTTTTTTTGCCAAAAGACCCCTTCTTGTTGGTGATCACATCCAACTTGGGAGCTGACCATGAAGCTGCCCTGCAAATATCATCTAATGAGACTTGAGCCAGGTGAGCCCAGGAGGTGGCAGTGGATCTGGTAGAATGGGTTTTGGCAGCCACAGGAGGTTTTAGACCTTGGTTCGAATAACAGAAAGAGACATCTTTCACCCATCTAGCCAAGGAGGCTTTAGAAGCTGCTTTACCCTAATTTAGGCTCGGTAATTGTACAATTAATCTGAAAGACGGAAATGCTGAGTTTGTTGTAGGTAAAACAAGAGCACTCGCTTCACATGGAGACAATGTAATATTCCTTCCTTCATTCCCTGACGGTTCTCACATAAAGTTGGCAGAAAAACTTCCTGAGAGATATTAGAAGATGATGGTATCTTAGGAAGGAACCCCTAAGGAGTGCGCAGTATGAGACAATCTTGGCTGACTCTGAGGTATGGAGGTTTGCAAGAGAAGGCTTGTATCTCTCCAATCCTCTTTGCTGTGGAGATGGCGACAAGGGACAAAGCCTTCCATGACAGAAGCTTGATATCAGATTCTTCTATAGGTTTGAATGGATGTAGGGTCAAAGCATCCAGCACCAGAGAAAGATCCCACAAAGCGATGTTTTTTTTTACTGTAGGACATAAGTTCTTCACTGCCCTGGAAAATCTCTTAATTAAGGCTTGGTTAGAGAACTGACCTTGAAAGATAGTAGATGGCTGATGGTTGATGGCTGAAAAATGAACTTTTGAAGTATACTTTAAATTGAATTTCAGCACAACAGGAACTGTGGGTGATGATACATTATTTTGAGAACACCAGGATCTAAAGATGCAGCAATTCTGTCATAGACCTTAATGGTGGAGGGTCTTCTGGAAGACATAAAAATGTCAACAACCTTCTCAGCCAAACCCTTGTCTTTCTAAGGTCTGCCTGTCATCTCCCATGCCATGAGTCTCAAAGTGTCCAGAGAAGGATTGAGAAGGCCATTCTGGCTGAGAAGGTCTCTGCAAAATGGAATTTCTTCGTATCTCCCTCTCGATAGCTTCCAACCAAACCCTCCAGGGCCAAAAGGGGAGCATTACAATTGCGTGGGCCTGATCTTCCTGGATCTTTTTCAAAACTCTGGTCACCAGAGGGTGAGGTGGGAAGATGTAAAGAAATCGTCTGGACCAGCTGAAGGAAAAACCGTCCAGGACTTCCAGTGAATCCTTCCTGTTGAGAGAGGCAAAAGTTGGTAACTTCTGAAAATTGATCTCATGGCAACTGCGAGCAACAAGAAGTGCGAAATTCTCCACTATCCAGGTAAATGACTCCGGATGCAGACTCCACTCTGCTAGGAGAATTTGATGACGACTCAGCCAATCTGCTGTGACGTTGGATGACCCTTTGATGTGGACTGCATGGATCTCTAGGAGGTGATCCTCTGCCCAAGACAATAGGGCTTGACACTTGACAGCTGCAAGGTTGTCCGACTGGATTAAGACACTGTCATTGGAGACCAGATGAGACAACTGGATTAGAGCCCTGTGGATACCTCTCAGCTCTCTCAGGTTGGACGAGTACAGAGACTCCTCTATGGAGCAACACCCCTGAACCCAGACATCTGCAACATGAGCTACCACAGTTTGGAAGCATCTGTGGTACATATCAGCTGGGTGGCTCTGGACAGATTCTTCCCGCATGAAACCTTGTCTGTCTGTAACCACCACATTAGGTCTTTCCGGGTTGCTGGAAAGAGAGAAAAGGTGTTGTCCAGAGAAGACTGGTGATGATCCCACTGAGAGAGCAGGTCCTGCTGAAGGAGTCTCATGTGCGCCCTGGACCAACAGACTGCCTCCAGAGATGATGTCATCAGACCTAGGACTCTCTTTCCAATACAAATTGAAGGATGGTCTGCGTAGAGAAGATCCTTGACACTGCTGAAAAGCTTGTTCTCCCTCTCGGTGGAAAATCTTCATGGACGCCGAGTCCAGATGGAACCCTAGAAATCTGCACCTTCTGAAAGGCTGAAGGTTGGACTTCTGCAGAATATGAATGAAGCCATGATGTTGAAGAACTGATATGGTCAGGTTGATGCTGGCAGAGAAGCTCCTCTGATTGGGCTTTGATGAGCCAATCATCCATGTAAGGGACGACAAAGACTCCCTGGAGTCTCAAGTGTGCAGCTAGAATGACTAATACTGAAGACTCTCGGAGCTGAAGAAATGCCGAACAGGAGACAAGTAAACTGGAGGTGACAAACGGTCTTCCCTTGCCATATAGCAATCCTAAGAAACTGGATGGGCCTTCAGGATTGGTATGTGCAAATATGAGTCCTTGAGATCCAAGGTTGCAGCCCAATAGTTCTCCTGTAAAAAGGCTGTTAGAGATTTGATTGTCTCCACCTTGAAGTGCTTTGTGACTAGGTATCTGTTCACAAAGGACAGGTCTATCACAAGACGCAAAGTTCCTTCCTTTTTGGGCACTGCAAAAAACTTTGAATACACACCATAAGGCTGCTAATGGAAAGGAACTCTCTTTAGGGCTCCCTTTTGAACAAACTCCTGTACGAGTTGCAGGAGTAGAGGTTTTCCTTGGTTTGTGCAGTAGTGATTTGGAGGATGACTTGCAAAGTCTACGGAGTAGCCCCTTAAGACTACTGATCTGACCCATGCATCGGAAGTTGTTGTCATCCATGCAGAAGCAAAATGAAGCAGCCTTGCTCCTACAGGGCCATCTTCTCTGGCGTCATTGATCCTTTTCCTTGTTCTGGAATGGCTTTTTCTTTTATGAGGTTGGATGATTGTTACCTCTGCTACCGTACTTGGACTGTCTTCCCTGCTGGTGATATCTCCTATACTGTGGAGATCTTCTCTGCTGTCTCTGAAACTGCTGCAAATTCTTCTTTTTTAGAGGATGAGGAAAGGCACCTTTAGAGGAACTAAGAGACTGTAGAATCTTTTCCAGCTAAGGCCCAAAGAGACTTGCAGGTTGGAAGGGAAGAGAGCAGAAGTGGCTTTTGGCTGGAAAATCTCCACCCCACTATTTAAACCACAAAGCCCTTCTGGCTATTGGAGAAGTAGCCATGATCTTGGAATTAAATCTGATAGAAACAATAGGAAAATCTGACAAGAAATCAGCTGCTCTTTTCATGTCCGGCAGAGAGTGTAAAATGTCTTCTCTAGGAACACCCTGAGACAGTTCTTTGGACTGTTGGCTTAACCAGAGACGAAGAGCTCTAGCCATCGGCACAGTAGCAATGGAAGCTTTACAAAACGTAGCAGCTATGGCGTATACTCTTCTTAACGCTGAGTCAGCTTTCCTATCCATAGCATCGGAGAGAAGAGAAGACTCCTCTGCAGGGTAGACAGATTTCTTGGAGAGACGGGCAACAGGATGATCTAGCACAGGACACCTTAGGCTCCAGTCTATACATAGCCCTGAAATGCAAGACTGGGTCTATCTTTTATCAGGTTTTCTCTAATCAACCTGCATGCAAAGTCCATTAGCAGAGGTTGACAAGGTAGAACCGCATTATCAGTTTTGGGAAAACAGAATAGCGCCTCCTCTTTGGGTAGGTTACAGGAGGCTGCCTCCATTTCAACTGTGTCTTTAACTCGGTCAATGAAATCTTTACTTAAAATGGTAAAGTTTCTCTGAAAAAGCTCCATAAGGACTTGCCAGAATAATAGTCCGACTCATTGTCTGAGACATCAGAGGCAGAAGATGGTTCATCAGAAGAGACCAAGTTAATAGAGTCCTTTTGGGATTTCTTATCTGCTTGTAATTGAGAGGTCACTCCAGCAAAGGCAAATGACAATTGACCTTTAACCCAGCCAAAAAATTCTTTGGCCTCCTCTTGAACGTACTGGACGTACTCCTTTGAGGGGAGCAATACGTGAACATGTCGCCCTCGCAGTCATCAGGCCGAGGTTGTATACACTTGGAGCACAGTCTAGGTCTCTCCTTCCTTGTGCGCTTTCTGGATCTATTCTCTTCAGCCATCTAGAAAGCATCATGAGAATTGCACAGATAAAAGAAATGAGAGCCATAAGACCTCTTGTACCTTCTGTGATCACCGGAAGTGCTGCCTGACCTCCTGTGTGCGGGATAGAACTCAGCAGAGCGCATGCACCGCAACCACAAGCCAACGTCAGACCAATAGGGGAGGGACTAAACAAACAAGGAAGTTCCCTCTGGAGACGCACGGCATACTCTGGATCAGAGACCATACCGGCTCACAGACGGGACACTGCTAATAGCCCTATTTCACGGAACGATCATCGTTCATAGATTCGCTCCAACGACTGCCCGTTAATGAGCACTTAACGATTTTTTTAACCGAACGATAACACATAATATGTGTGGGAACGTGAACGATATCTGTAGTGTAACGATTTTTTTTGCGGTCGTTACATGGTCGTTTAAAACGTTCGCCGGGCTGAGTGTGTAGGTGGGGAAATGTAGGTAGACATTTCAAGAACGACTGAAAGATTTTTTATTCAACGAAAAGATTAGCAAATTTTTGTTGAAAGACCAACGATTTTTTTTCGACATAAAAATAGTGAACGACTCAACGACAATTTCGCTGTTGTCGTTCGCTCGTTTACAGCTATTCCACAGAACGAATATCGTTAACGAGCGGTCGTTTGAATGATTTTATGAATGATAATCGTTCGAAAAAGTTCCGTGGAATAATAGGGCCTTAACAGGCAGGGAAACGCTTAGCCCGCTGCCGGTATTCACCACATCGGGATGTCTCCGGCTCCTTCTCCGCTCTTAGCTGTGGTTGCTGCGGCTGTTCTTCATGAACGGCAGATAGGAAGGTAGACAAGTGACCCCTTCGTCCGTTCTGGGAATAAGGCGGGAGTCAGCGTCAGGGAACTAATGCAGGGGAATATAAACGGAGACCGTATACAGAGCTACCTGATCGTATATAAAGATAGCCAGCTAGAATAGGAAGGTCACAGCTATACTGCCCTATTTCACCCAACGAGGAGCTTCCACTAGTATACACCTTGCAAAAATAAATAAATTATATATTTATATATATATATGAATTGAACATGCAAGCATGAACAGAGCCCAAAACAAACTGAACCTAAAAGAAGAGAAAGATAAAAACAATTGGAAAGAAAACAATAGGGACATAACAAAATTACTTCTGCAAAAGAAAGAAAAAACTTGTGTAGTGTACTTCCTGGGGAGCTCTTATAGCATGGTACGCAGGCAAGGTACGTCACCTGTTCATGCTCTAATTGTTTCCTCTGCCCGGTAGGATGAAACTCATGTTAGCCCAATTGTTTTCCTGTGCTGCCATAGGATGAATAGAAATAAACATCATATATATATATATATATATATTATATATACACACCCCCCTCCTAGGTGTGAGGGAATGACATCTTGTCAGTTATACTCTGTTCTGTATAAGGCTGGGTTCTCACTACGTATATATTTCAGTCAGTATTGTGGTCCTCATATTGCAACCAAAACCAGGAGTGGATTAAAAACACAGAAAGGATCTGATCACACAATGGTGTAACTGAGTGGATGGCCGTCATATAACAGTAAATAACGGCCATTATTTCAATATAACAGCCGTTGTTTTAAAATAACAGCACATATTTGCCATTATATGTCGGCCATCCACTCAATTACAACATTGTGTGAACAGAGCCTTTCTGTGTTTTTAACCTCTTAAGGACCCATGACGTACCGGTACGCCGCCCCTTTAAACGGGCGCTGCGCGAAATCGCGCGGTGCTCTGGTAAACATGGCTGCTGATCATTACAGCAGACATCTTCCTTTGTCACGTAGGGGTCGGTTTCCCTGCCCCCCGTGACAACGATCGCTGTAATTGGCCGATGACTCCTCATCGGCCAATCACAGCAATTTTCAGAGACAGCACCAATCACAGCAGTGTCCGGGCATCACCTGCCCGTGGATCCGGCCCCCAGATCGCCCGTGATTGGCCGGTAACCACGAGCCGGCCAATCACAGGCGATCTTTACTACTACTCCCATCATCTCCTTCTCTGCTAGCCGGAATCAGCTAGCTGAGGAGATGATGGGAGCAGCATGTGGTGAGCCCGGCGCGGTCCTGTGGTATTCCAGGCGCCGGGTGCCTTCTCCCCCATGCTGCCTCCTCCTCCCCCATGCTGCCTCGTCCTCCCCCTTCCCTCCGTGCTGCCTCCTCCTCCCCCTTCTCCCCCATGCTACCTCCTCCTCCCGCTTCCCCCCGTGCTGCCTCCGTTACAGGGAGATCAGCGAGCGGTTCTCTGCTGCTCGCTGACCTCACTGTGTTGTCTCCTCCTCCCCCAGGCCCCCATCGCCCCCCCCCCGCTCCGGGATACCTCCTCCTCCTCTTGGCCGGTGCCTCTGCCTCCTCCCCATGTGCTGCCGCCGCCGTCCCTAAGGTGCTGCCACCCTCTGCTCCCTCCCTCCTTGCTGACACCCTCCCTCCCTCCATGCTGCCACCCTCCCTCCCCTGATTGCCAATGCTGCCAACCTCCCTCCCTGCTGCCACCCACCCTCTCTCCTGCCACCGTCTATCCTCCCTGTTGCCACCCACCCTCTCCTATTACCCTCTCTCCTCTCCTCTTACCCTCTCCTGCCAGTCAAAAACACACACAAAATGTAAAAACAGTACATAAAACACACACACTAACACTTACACTTACACCCCCCCTGTAAGGGTGCCTTCGCACACACCCGATCCGCAGCGGAGTGCATCCCTATGAGAATACATACACACAGCGGGATTGACATCCCGCTGCGTGTATGTAAGTTAACCCCCCCGGCGGCCGGAGCATACATCATCTCCTCCCGGCTTGCTTTGGGGGTTCTCGGCAGGACTTCCGGCTCAGCCAATCAGTGGCTGCAGCGGGGCAGCACACTGATTGGCTGTGCGGGATGAGCAGATGCCGGGATTCCCGAAGCAAGCCAGAGCGGGGAGGAGGTGATGTATGCTCTGGCTGGCCGCCAGGGGGTTAACTTACATACACGCAGCTGGATGTATTCTCATAGGGATGCACCGACACTGGATGCACAGCGGATTTCGCTGCGAATCCACAGCGTGAAATCCACAGCGGATCCGGTGTGTGTAAAGGCATCCTAAAGAAAAAAACAACAAAAAAAAGCCCACATACACCTGGATTGTCTCTGATGTTGAGACAACCAGTGAGGGAGAAGAGGAAGAGACCTCGTTCCTTCTGCCTTCCTCTTCTTCCTCATCATCATCATTTAGTGATGACGAGCCCCCAAGGCGCCGACCCAGGAAGCCCCACAAGCCCCTCAAGTGACCCTGCCCTGTACGAACCACAGATTCCTGAGTTCGTTGGGGTCACTTGGGGGGGGATTCCCTCTGTTTTGGCAGCACGGAGGGTCTGCGAACCAGACATGGCCTTCGTCCTCCATTCTGGCCAAATAGAGCTTCTAAAATCCAAATTGCGCTGCTTCCTTTTGGAGGCTTTCCGTGCGCCGGCTCTACAAGCTTTAATTTTTTTTTCCTTTTAACCCCTTGTCAACCTGAAATATTTAAAGCTAGACCAAGTTTTAGTGTAAAAAAATAAAAATTTTCAATTTCCCGGCACATTGTGTCTGTCACCAATGGGGTCCATGTGCTCACTATACCCCTTGTTACATTCCTTGAGGGGTCTAGTTTCCTTAATGGTGTCCCTTTAGGGGTGTTTGTTAGGTTTTGGCACCCCAGAGCCTCTGTCAACCAGAAGTGGTACTAAATTGGGCAATTGTAACAAGGCTTCAAAATTCACCAAGCGCTCCTTTGTATCTGAGGCTTGTGGTTACGCCAAATAGCGCAATAGGGCCACATATCGTATACTTCTATAAACTGCAGACATGGGGCGATAAAAATTGGGGTGCATTTCTCTGGAAATAGGTTTTATATTAAGAGAGATATTTGATTACAATATAATTTCTGCAAAGAAAATTGAAAATTTCAATTTTCTAACACACTTGGCTTTTATTTCTGTGACTCACCTAAAGGGTTAAAAAACTTTCTGGAATTGATTTTGAACAGTGTGGGGGGTGCAGTTTCTGAAATGGGGTGCTTTGTGGGGCTTCATAATATACAGCCCCCTTAAATACACTTCAAACGTTAACTGGTCCCTTGAAAAATCAGATTTTGAAATTCTTGTGAAAATTTGGAAAAAATGCTGCTAAACTTTGAAGCTTTCTGTTGTCTTAAACAATTGAAGGCAAGTTTAATAAATTCTGCCAACATAAAGTAGACATATTGCTAATGCTATTTCATATCTAATTTATGTGTCATAACCATTGTCCTTACAAGCACAACATTTCAAAGCTAGAAAAAAGCAATTTTTCACGTTATTTTGGGGGTTTTCATAAAGATCGTCTGTAAGTATCGACTCCAATTTTACTAGAAATATAAAGTACAATATGTCACGAGAAAACAATCTCAAAATCAGTTGCAATATGAGGACCACAATACTGACTGAAATATACGTAGTGTGAACCCAGCCTAAAGCTGAATGTGCTGACACCAACATCCCCACACACATCATCCCTGGGAATCCCATGTATTACCCAATGGTGGCCTGGAGGTGGCGTCACACACAGAATTACAGTGGTAACCCCCTCCAGGCAGATCCAACTCTGCTGTAATGTCCATATATATATATATATATATATACACACACACACTGTGTATATATATAATATGTGTGTGGCCTCCACGTGCCTGTATGACCTCCCTACTAGGCCCGGGCATGCTCCTGATGAGGTATATGACCTCCCTACAAGGCCCGGGCATGCTCCTGATGAGGTGTATGACCTCCCTACTAGGCCCGGGCATGCTCCTGATGAGGTGTATGACCTCCCTACTAGGCCCGGGCATGCTCCTGATGAGGCGTATGACCTCCCTACAAGGCCCGGACATGCTCCTGATGAGGTGGCTGTATGACCTCCCTACAAGGCCCGGGCATGCTCCTGATGAGGTGTATGACCTCCCTACAAGGCCCGGGCATGCTCCTGATGAGGTGTATGACCTCCCTACTAGGCCCGGGCATGCTCCTGATGAGGTGTCTGTATGACCTCCCTACAAGGCCCGGGCATACTCCTGATGAGGTGGCTGTATGACCTCCCTACAAGGCCCAGGCATGCTCCTGATAAGGTGTCTGTATGACCTCCCTACAAGGCCCGGGCATGCTCCTGATGAGGTGTATGACCTTCCTACAAGGCCCGGGCATGCTCCTGATGAGGTGTCTGTATGACCTCCCTACAAGGCCCGGGCATGCTCCTGATGAGGTGTCTGTATTACCTCCCTACAAGGCCCAGGCATGCTCCTGATGAGGTGTCTGTATGACCTCCCTACAAGGCCCGGGCATGCTCCTGATGAGGTGTATGACCTCCCTACAAGGCCCGGGCATGCTCCTGATGAGGTGTCTGTATGACCTCCCTACAAGGCCCGGGCATGCTCCTGATGAGGTGGCCGTATGACCTCCCTACAAGGCCCGGGCATGCTCCTGATGAGGTGTATGATCTCCCTATAAGGCCCGGGCATGCTCCTGATGAGGTGTCTGTATGACCTCCCTACAAGACCCGGGCATGCTCCTGATGAGGTGTCTATGGTGACCTCCAGAGCGCCCCATTACCAGTGACCTCCCAGAGCGCCCCATTACCAGTGACTTCCAGAGCGCCCCATTACCAGTGACCTCCAGAGCGCCCCTTTACCAGTGACCACCCAGAGCGCCCCTTTACCAGTGACCTCCAGAGCGCCCCATTACCAGTGACCTCCAGAGCGCCCCATTACCAGTGACCTCCAGAGCGCCCCTTTACCAGTGACCTCCAGAGCGCCCCATTACCAGTGACCTCCCAGAGCGCCCCATTACCAGTGACCTCCCAGAGCGCCCCATTACCAGTGACCTCCCAGAGCGCCCCATTACCAGTGACCTCCCAGAGCGCCCCATTACCAGTGACCTCCCAGAGCGCCCCATTACCAGTGACCTCCCAGAGCGCCCCATTACCAGTGACCTCCAGAGCGCCCCTTTACCAGTGACCTCCAGAGCGCCCCATTACCAGTGACCTCCCAGAGCGCCCCATTACCAGTGACCTCCCAGAGCGCCCCATTACCAGTGACCTCCCAGAGCGCCCCATTACCAGTGACCTCCCAGAGCGCCCCATTACCAGTGACCTCCCAGAGCGCCCCATTACCAGTGACCTCCCAGAGCGCCCCATTACCAGTGACCTCCCAGAGCGCCCCATTACCAGTGACCTCAAGGGACATATTTCGCTCTTAAAAAGGACCCAGGTCGCCCTTAAAAGGATCACAGCTAGAGTACAGGAGGGAGAGGGAGGAGCTATAACATCACAGCTAGAGTACAGGAGGGAGAGGGAGGAGCTATAACATCACAGCTAGAGTACAGAGGAGGGAAGGGAGGAGCTATATCATCACAGCCAGAGTACAGGAGGGAGAGGGGAGGAGCTATATCACAGCTAGAGGGGAGGAGCTATAACATCACAGCTAGAGGGGAGAGGGGAGGAGCTATAACATCACAGCTAGAGGGGAGGAGCTATATCACAGCTAGAGGGGAGGAGCTATATCACAGCTAGAGTACAGGAGGGAGAGGGGAGGAGCTATAACATCACAGCTAGAGTAAAGGAGAGAGGGGAGGAGCTATA
The DNA here is from genome assembly GCF_027789765.1 of Dendropsophus ebraccatus. NCBI lineage: Eukaryota > Metazoa > Chordata > Amphibia > Anura > Hylidae > Dendropsophus > Dendropsophus ebraccatus. The sequence goes on from NC_091454.1 coordinate 233,835,421, forward strand.
ACATCACAGCTAGGGTACAGAAGGGAGAGGGAGGAGCTATAGCATCACAGCTACAGTACAGGAGAGGGGAGGAGCTATAACATCACAGCTAGAGTACAGGAGGGAGAGGGAGGAGCTATAACATTCCTGTACTCAATCTGTGATGTTATAGCCCCTCCCCTCTCCCTCCTGTACCCTAGCTGTGATGTTATAGCTCCTCCCCTCTCTCTAGCTGTGATGTTATAGCTCCTCCCCTCTCCTGTACTGTAGCTATGATGCTATAGCTCCTCCCTCTCCCTCCTGTACCCTAGCTGTGATGTTATAGCTCCTCCCCTCTCCCTCCTGTACCCTAGCTGTGATGTTATAGCTCCTCCCCTCTCCCTCCTGTACTCTAGCTGTGATGTTATAGCTCCTCCCTCTCCCTCCTGTACTCTAGCTGTGATGTTATAGCTCCTCCCCTCTCTCTCCTGTACTCTAGCTGTGATGTTATAGCTCCTCCCCTCTCCCTCCTGTACCCTTGCTGTAATGTTATAGCTCCTCCCCTCTCTCCTGTACTCTAGCTGTGGAGAGGGGAGGAGCAGCTAGGGTACAGGAGGGAGAGGGGAGGAGCTATAACATCACAGCTAGGGTACAGGAGGGAGAGGGGAGGAACTATAACATCACAGCTAGAGTACAGAAAAGGGGAGGAGCTATAACATCACAGCTAGAGTACAGGAGAGAGAGGGGAGGAGCTATAACATCACAGCTAGAGTACAGGAGGGAGAGGGGAGGAGCTATATCACAGCTAGAGTACAGGAGGGAGAGGGGAGGAGCTATATCACAGCTAGAGTACAGGAGGGAGAGGGGCCATATCACAGCTAGAGTACAGGAAAGAGGGGAGGAGCTATATCACAGCTAGAGTACAGGAGGGAGAGGGGAGGAGCTATATCACAGCTAGAGTACAGGAGTTAGAGGGGAGGAGCTATAACATCACAGCTAGGGTACAGGAGGGAGAGGGGAGGAGCTATAACATCACAGCTAGAGTACAGGAGGGAGAGGGAGGAGCTATAACATCACAGCTAGGGTACAGGAGGGAGAGGGGAGGAGCTATAACATCACAGCTAGGGTACAGGAGAGGGGAGGAGCTATAACATCACAGCTAGAGTACAGGAGAGGGGAGGAGCTATAACATCACAGCTAGAGTACAGGAGGGAGAGGGGAGGAGCTATAACATCACAGCTAGAGTACAGGAGGGAGAGGGGAGGAACTATAACATCACAGCTAGAGTACAGGAGAGAGAGGGGAGGAGCTATATCACAGCTAGAGTACAGGAAAGAGGGGAGGAGCTATATCACAGCTAGAGTACAGGAGGGAGAGGGAGGAGCTATAACATCACAGCTAGCGTACAGGAGAGAGGGGAGGAGCTATATCACAGCTAGAGTACAGGAGGGAGAGGGAGGAGCTATATCACAGCTAGAGTACAGGAGGGAGAGGGAGGAGCTATATCACAGCTAGAGTACAGGAGAGAGGGGAGGAGCTATAACATCACAACTAGAGTACAGGAGAGGGGAGGAGCTATAACATCACAGCTAGAGTACAGGAGAGAGGGGAGGAGCTATATCACAGCTAGAGTACAGGAGGGAGAGGGAGGAGCTATATCATCACAGCTAGGGTACAGGAGAGAGGGGAGGAGCTATAACATCACAGCTAGAGGATCGGGAGAGGGGAGGAGCTATAACATCACAGCTAGGGTACAGGAGGGAGAGGGAGGAGCTATATCATCACAGCTAGAGTACAGGAGAGAGGGGAGGAGCTATAACATCACAGCTAGAGGATCGGGAGAGGGGAGGAGCTATAACATCACAGCTAGGGTACAGGAGGGAGAGGGAGGAGCTATATCATCACAGCTAGAGTACAGGAGAGAGGGGAGGAGCTATAACATCACAACTAGGGTACAGGAGAGGGGAGGAGCTATATCACAGCTAGAGTACAGGAGGGAGAGGGGAGGAGCTATATCACAGCTAGAGTACAGGAGAGAGGGGAGGAGCTATAACATCACAGCTAGAGTACAGGAGGGAGAGGGGAGGAGCTATAGCATCACAGCTAGAGTACAGGAGGGAGGGGAGGAGCTATAACATCACAGCTAGAGTACAGGAGGGAGAGGGGAGGAGCCATAATGTGTGTGTGTGTGTGTGTGTGTGTGTCAGTATAACGGGGGTAGATGCATTAAGCGAGATCAGTATAACGGACGGGGGTGGGAGAATCAGTATTAGGGGGCAGGTTAGCACCAACAGGCACATGTACTCACTCAGCCAGCAGACACAGACAGCTCTGCTCAGTGACATCTCCAGAGGGTTGTGTACACTCACATCCCTGCGTTCTCTTCGCTTTGGTCACTTTGACTAACAAATCAGCAGCTGTCGGGCAGTAAGCAAATGGCGGCAGCACAAACGTCAGACCCGACAGACACCTGTCCAATAGGAAACAGCCTCCGGGGGGCGACCTATGACAAATCCCCCTCATTAAGGCTTATAGGGCGTTTACACAGAGATTTATCTGACAGATTTTTGAAGCCAAAGCCAGGAAGAGACTATAAACAGGGAACAGGTCATAAAAGAAAGATTGAGATTTCTTTTCAAATCCATTAAAAGGAACATTTTATTTTCTTAAAAAAAGACCTGAATACAATTGGCAGTGATTGTTAGAAAAGCAACGGTGCGGAGATTAGAGGGGAACGGGGGGAGAAGAGGTCGGGGGTCCCGGTCACTCGGAGTCCTGCTCGTCCTTTACCAGCAGCTTCTTCCCTTTCTTAGGTTTGATGTCATCGCGACATTTCCTGCATTTAAGGTTCCTGTAGAGAAGACAATAGTAAGGTCTCCCGCTCACCAGCACATCGGATCCCCCCCCCCGTACATTATAATAAGGTCTCCCGCTCACCAGCACATCGGATCCCCCCCCGTACATTATAATAAGGTCTCCCGCTCACCAGCACATCGGATCCCCCCCCCGTATATTATAATAAGGTCTCCCGCTCACCAGCACATCGGATCCCCCCCCGTACATTATAATAAGGTCTCCCGCTCACCAGCACATCGGATCCCCCCCCCATACATTATAATAAGGTCTCCCGCACACCAGCACATCGGATCCCCCCCCGTACATTATAATAAGGTCTCCCGCTCACCAGCACATCGGATCCCCCCCCCCGTACATTATAATAAGGTCTCCCGCTCACCAGCACATCGGATCCCCCCCCCCATACATTATAATAAGGTCTCCCGCACACCAGCACATCGGATCCCCCCCCCCCGCACATTATAACATTATAATAAGGTCTCCAGCTCACCAGCACATCGGATCCCCCCCCATACATTATAATAAGGTCTCCCGCTCACCAGCACATCGGATCCCCCCCCTGTACATTATAATAAGGTCTCCCGCTCACCAGCACATCGGATCCCCCCCCGTACATTATAAGGTCTCCCGCTCACCAGCACATCGGATCCCCCCCCCCCATACATTATAATAAGGTCTCCCGCTCACCAGCACATCGGATCCCCCCCGTACATTATAATAAGGTCTCCCGCTCACCAGCACATCGGATCCCCCCCCCCCATACATTATAATAAGGTCTCCCGCTCACCAGCACATCGGATCCCCCCAGTACATTATAATAAGGTCTCCCGCTCACCAGCACATCGGATCCCCCCCCATACATTATAATAAGGTCTCCCGCTCACCAGCACATCGGATCCCCCCCCTGTACATTATAATAAGGTCTCCCGCTCACCAGCACATCGGATCCCCCCCCATACATTATAATAAGGTCTCCCGCTCACCAGCACATCGGATCCCCCCCGTACATTATAATAAGGTCTCCCGCTCACCAGCACATCGGATCCCCCCCGTACATTATAATAAGGTCTCCCGCTCACCAGCACATCGGATCCCCCCGGAACATTATAATAAGGTCTCCCGCTCACCAGCACATCGGATCCCCCCGGAACATTATAATAAGGTCTCCAGCTCACCAGCACATCGGATCCCCCCCCCCGGACATTATAATAAGGTCTCCCGCTCACCAGCACATCGGATCCCCCCCCCCATACATTATAACATTATAATAAGGTCTCCAGCTCACCAGCACATCGGATCCCCCCCGTACATTATAATAAGGTCTCCAGCTCACCAGCACATCGGATCCCCCCCCCGTACATTATAATAAGGTCTCCCGCTCACCAGCACATCGGATCCCCCCAGTACATTATAATAAGGTCTCCCGCTCACCAGCACATCGGATCCCCCCCCCATACATTATAATAAGGTCTCCCGCTCACCAGCACATCGGATCCCCCCCCCCCCTACATTATAATAAGGTCTCCCGCACACCAGCACATCGGATCCCCCCCATACATTATAATAAGGTCTCCAGCTCACCAGCACATCGGATCCCCCCCCCGTACATTATAATAAGGTCTCCCGCACACCAGCACATCGGATCCCCCCCCCGTACATTATAATAAGGTCTCCCGCTCACCAGCACATCGGATCCCCCCCCCGTACATTATAATAAGGTCTCCCGCTCACCAGCACATCGGATCCCCCCCCCGTACATTATAATAAGGTCTCCCGCTCACCAGCACATCGGATCCCCCCCCCATACATTATAATAAAGGTCTCCCGCACACCAGCACATCGGATCCCCCCCCATACATTATAACATTATAATAAGGTCTCCCGCTCACCAGCACATCGGATCCCCCCCCCGTACATTATAATAAGGTCTCCCGCACACCAGCACATCGGATCCCCCCCCCCCGTACATTATAATAAGGTCTCCCGCTCACCAGCACATCGGATCCCCCCCCCCATACATTATAATAAGGTCTCCCGCTCACCAGCACATCGGATCCCCCCCCCCATACATTATAATAAGGTCTCCCGCACACCAGCACATCGGATCCCCCCCCCATACATTATAATAAGGTCTCCCGCACACCAGCACATCGGATCCCCCCCCCCATACATTATAATAAGGTCTCCCGCTCACCAGCACATCGGATCCCCCCCCCCCCCATACATTATAATAAGGTCTCCCGCACACCAGCACATCGGATCCCCCCCCCATACATTATAATAAGGTCTCCCGCTCACCAGCACATCGGATCCCCCCCCCATACATTATAATAAGGTCTCCCGCTCACCAGCACATCGGATCCCCCCCCCCATACATTATAACATTATAATAAGGTCTCCAGCTCACCAGCACATCGGATCCCCCCCGTACATTATAAGGTCTCCCGCTCACCAGCACATCGGATCCCCCCCCCCGTACATTATAATAAGGTCTCCAGCTCACCAGCACATCGGATCCCCCCCCGTACATTATAATAAGGTCTCCCGCTCACCAGCACATCGGATTCCCCCCCCGTACATTATAATAAGGTCTCCCGCTCACCAGCACATCGGATCCCCCCCCCCCCCCCGGACATTATTATAAGGTCTCCCGCTCACCAGCACATCGGATCCCCCCCCCCCGTACATTATAATAAGGTCTCCCGCTCACCAGCACATCGGATCCCCCCCCCCGTACATTATAATAAGGTCTCCCGCTCACCAGCACATCGGATCCCCCCCCCCCCCCGGACATTATTATAAGGTCTCCCGCTCACCAGCACATCGGATCCCCCCCCTGTGGATGTGTCCCACTTCCCCCCAATGCTGAATGTGATCTCCTGTGGATGTGTCCCCCCCCCCCCCAATGCTGAATGTGATCTCCTGTGGATGTCCCCCCCCCCCCCCCCCCAATGCTGGATGTGATCTCCTGTGGATGTGCCCCCCCCCCCCCAATGCTGGATGTGATCTCCTGTGGATGTGTGTACCCCCCCCCCCCCCCCCCCATGCTGGATGTGATCTCCTGTGGATGTGCCCCCCCCCCCAATGCTGGATGTGATCTCCTGTGGATGTGTGTGTCCCCCCCCCCCCATGCTGGATGTGATCTCCTGTGGATGTGATCTCCTGTGGATGTGATCTCCTGTGGATGTGATCTCCTGTGGATGTGATCTCCTGTGGATGTGATCTCCTGTGGATGTGATCTCCTGTGGATGTGATCTCCTGTGGATGTGTGTGCCCCTCCCCCCCCCCCAATGCTGGATGTGATCTCCTGTGGATGTGTGTACCCCCCCCCATGCTGGATGTGATCTCCTGTGGATGTGATCTCCTGTGGATGTGTGTACCCCCCCCCCCATGCTGGATGTGATCTCCTGTGGATGTGTGTACCCCCCCCATGCTGGATGTGATCTCCTGTGAATGTGCCCCCCTCCCCCCCCAATGCTGGATGTGATCTCCTGTGGATGTGATCTCCTGTGGATGTGATCTCCTGTGGATGTGCCCCCACCCCCCAATGCTGGATGTGATCTCCCAATGCTTAATGTGATCTCCTGTGGATGTGCCCCCCTCCCCCAATGCTGGATGTGATCTCCTGTGGATGTGCCCCCCTCCCCCAATGCTGGATGTGATCTCATGTGGATGTGCCCCCCTCCCCCAATGCTGGATGTGATCTCATGTGGATGTGCCCCCCATATGCTGGATGTGATCTCATGTGGATGTTCCCCCCCCCCCCCCAATGCTGAATGTGATCTCATGTGGATGTGTGTCCCCCCCCCCCCAATGCTGAATGTGATCTCATGTGGATGTGTGTGTCCCCCCCCCAATGCTGAATGTGATCTCATGTGGATGTGCCCCCCATATGCTGGATGTGATCTCATGTGGATGTGCCCTCCCCCCCCATGCCATATCAGTCCGAGTGTGAGCGTGCACTCACAGTTTCTGCTGGTCCACCTTGTCCTGCAGCTCCAGGGCCTCATTGACCTTCTTCAGCATCTCATAGCGTTCCCGACCTTTCACCTATACAGACAGAAGCGGGGCAGGTGACATGGCCGACACATGGGGACAGACCCGTGGACCTGACACTACCTGGATGGTGAAGATCTCCTCATCACTAGGACACTTCTTCTTGGGAAGAGCAGAATCCAAGATGGCCGAACTTGGCAGAACTGTAATCAGTAAATCAGTAAGGAGTCAGTGTGTTTGGGGAGGGCCCCTGTGTCTCCCCAAAGCCTGGCACCAGACCCTTGTGCCCCCCCCACATATGCCCTCCCCCAGACTGACTCCCCTTGTGGCCCCCAGCACGTGCCCTCCCCCAGACTGACCCCCCTTGTGGCCCCCAGCACGTGCCCTCCCCCAGACTGGCCCCCTGCACATGCACAGACCCTCGCCCACCTCTCTTTCCACCAGTTTTCAGCTCTCTTTTCTTCTGGTAGTTATCCTCCTCCGTCCTGCGATCCCTTCCAGGACAAGCGCAGATCCGAACCTCAAAGCAGCGGCGTCCAAGAAGGAAGCCCCTAAAACAAGGAAAAGAGTCAGGGAGGAGGGCAACGAGAGGGAGGAGGGCGACGCGAGAGAGAGAGGGAGGAGGGCGACGCGAGAGAGAGAGGGAGGAGGGCGACGCGAGAGAGAGAGGGAGGAGGGCGACGCGAGAGAGAGAGGGAGGAGGGCGACGCGAGAGAGAGAGGGAGGAGGGCGACGCGAGAGAGAGAGGGAGGAGGGCGACGCGAGAGAGAGAGGGAGGAGGGCGACGCGAGAGAGAGAGGGAGGAGGGCGACGCGAGAGAGAGAGGGAGGAGGGCGACGCGAGAGAGAGAGGGAGGAGGGCGACGCGAGAGAGGGAGGAGGGCGACGCGAGAGAGGGAGGAGGGCGACGCGAGAGAGGGAGGAGGGCGACGCGAGAGAGGGAGGAGGGCGACGCGAGAGAGGGAGGAGGGCGACGCGAGAGAGGGCGACGCGAGAGAGAGAGGGAGGAGGGAGAGGGAGGGAGGGAGGCAGGAGGGCGAGGCGAGGGAGGGAGGAGGGCGAGGCGAGAGAGGGAGAGAGGGAGGAGGGCGAGGCGAGAGAGAGAGGGAGGAGGGCGAGGCGAGAGAGAGAGGGAGGAGGGCGACGCGAGAGAGAGAGGGAGGAGGGCGACGCGAGAGAGAGAGGGAGGAGGGCGACGCGAGAGAGAGAGGGAGGAGGGCGACGCGAGAGAGGGAGGGAGGAGGGCGACGCGAGAGAGAGAGGGAGGAGGGCGACGCGAGAGAGGGAGGGAGGAGGGCGACGCGAGAGAGGGAGGGAGGAGGGCGACGCGAGGGAGGGAGGGAGGGAGGAGGGCGACGCGAGGGAGGGAGGGAGGAGGGCGACGCGAGGGAGGGAGGGAGGAGGGCGACGCGAGGGAGGGAGGGAGAAGGGCGACGAGAGAGGGCGGAGGGCGACGCGAGAGGGAGGGAGGAGGGCGACGCGAGAGAGGGCGGAGGGCGACGCGAGAGAGAGAGGGCGGAGGGCGACGCGAGAGAGAGAGGGAGGAGGGCGACGCGAGAGAGAGAGGGCGGAGGGCGACGCGAGAGAGAGAGGGAGGAGGGCGACGCGAGAGAGAGAGGGAGGAGGGCGACGCGAGAGAGAGAGGGAGGAGGGCGACGCGAGAGAGAGAGGGAGGAGGGCGACGCGAGAGAGAGAGGGAGGAGGGCGACGCGAGAGAGAGAGGGAGGAGGGCGACGCGAGAGAGAGAGGGAGGAGGGCGACGCGAGAGAGAGAGGGAGGAGGGCGACGCGAGAGAGAGAGGGAGGAGGGCGACGCGAGAGAGAGAGGGAGGAGGGCGACGCGAGAGAGAGAGGGAGGAGGGCGACGCGAGAGAGAGAGGGAGGAGGGCGACGCGAGAGAGAGAGGGAGGAGGGCGACGCGAGAGAGAGAGGGAGGAGGGCGACGCGAGAGAGAGAGAGGGAGGAGGGCGACGCGAGAGAGAGAGGGAGGAGGGCGACGCGAGAGAGAGAGGGAGGAGGGCGAGGCGAGAGAGAGAGGGAGGAGGGCGACGCGAGAGAGAGAGGGAGGAGGGCGACGCGAGAGAGAGAGGGAGGAGGGCGACGCGAGAGAGAGAGGGAGGAGGGCGACGCGAGAGAGAGAGGGAGGAGGGCGACGCGAGAGAGAGAGGGAGGAGGGCGACGCGAGAGAGAGAGGGAGGAGGGCGACGCGAGGGAGGGAGGGAGGAGGGCGAGGCGAGAGAGAGAGGGAGGAGGGCGAGGCGAGGGAGGGAGGGAGGGAGGAGGGCGAGGCGAGGGAGGGAGGGAGGGAGGAGGGCGAGGCGAGGGAGGGAGGGAGGAGGGCGAGGCGAGGGAGGGAGGGAGGGAGGGAGGGAGAGGCGAGGGAGGGAGGGAGGGAGGAGGGCGAGGCGAGGGAGGGAGGGAGGAGGGCGACGCGAGAGAGAGAGGGAGGAGGGCGACGCGAGAGAGAGAGGGAGGAGGGCGACGCGAGAGAGAGAGGGAGGAGGGCGACGCGAGAGAGAGAGGGAGGAGGGCGACGCGAGGGAGGGAGGGAGGAGGGCGAGGCGAGAGAGGGAGAGAGGGAGGAGGGCGAGGCGAGAGAGGGAGAGAGGGAGGAGGGCGAGGCGAGAGAGAGAGAGGGAGGAGGGCGAGGCGAGAGAGAGAGGGAGGAGGGCGACGCGAGAGAGAGAGGGAGGAGGGCGACGCGAGAGAGAGAGGGAGGAGGGCGACGCGAGAGAGGGAGGAGGGCGACGCGAGAGAGGGAGGGAGGAGGGCGACGCGAGAGAGGGAGGGAGGAGGGCGACGCGAGAGAGGGAGGGAGGAGGGCGACGCGAGAGAGGGAGGAGGGCGACGCGAGAGAGAGAGGGAGGAGGGCGACGCGAGAGAGAGAGGGAGGAGGGCGACGCGAGAGAGAGAGGGAGGAGGGCGACGCGAGGGAGGGAGGGAGGAGGGCGACGCGAGAGAGAGAGGGAGGAGGGCGAGGCGAGGGAGGGAGGGAGGGAGGAGGGCGAGGCGAGGGAGGGAGGGAGGGAGGAGGGCGAGGCGAGGGAGGGAGGGAGGAGGGCGAGGCGAGGGAGGGAGGGAGAGGCGAGGGAGGGAGGGAGGGAGGAGGGCGAGGCGAGGGAGGGAGGGAGGAGGGCGAGGCGAGAAAGGAGGAAAAGGAAAAGGAGGGGAAGGGAATGAAGAGCCCCTACAGGCACAGAAGAGAAGCGCCCGGATGGGGAACAAGAGTCCCTACAGGGAGAGAGAAGTGTCAGCTATAAATCACATCTCACACATTCCTTACTCTTTAGACTCCAATGTTAGGATGGTCATGATTGGTCGGCGGTTCATCCCGCCCATACAGGAGCTGTTGCACATGTAGTTGAGGAGGAGGACGGTGCACTCGGAGCCCACCTGAAGAAGAAGAAGCGATCAGTAAGGAGAGAGACACTATACTGCCCTGGTGGGGGGGAGAGACACTATACTGCCCTGGTGGGGGGGGGGGAGAGACACTATACTGCCCTGGTGGGGGGAGAGACACTATACTGCCCTGGGGAGGGGGGGGGGAGACACTATACTGCCCTGGGGGGGGGGGGGGGGGGGGAGAGACACTATACTGCCCTGGTGGTGGTGGGGGGGAGAGAAACTATACTGCCCTGGTGGTGGTGGGGGGGGGGGAGACACTATACTGCCCTGGGGGGGGGGGGGGGGGGGGGTGAGAGACACTATACTGCCCTGGTGGTGGTGGGGGGGAGAGAAACTATACTGCCCTGGTGGGGGGAGAGACACTATACTGCCCTGGGGGGGGGGGGGGGGGGTGAGAGACACTATACTGCCCTGGTGGTGGTGGGGGGGGGAGAAACTATACTGCCCTGGTGGGGGGAGAGAAACTATACTGCCCTGGTGGGGGGAGAGACACTATACTGCCCTGGTGGGGGGGGGGGGGGGGGGGGGGGGAGACACTATAATGCCCTGGTGGGGGGGGGGGGGGGGGGGGGAGACACTATACTGCCCTGGTGGGGGGAGAGACACTATACTGCCCTGGTGGGGGGGGAGAGACACTATACTGCCCTGGTGGGGGGGAGAGACACTATACTGCCCTGGTGGGGGGGAGAGACACTATACTGCTCTGGTGGGGGGGAGAGACACTATACTGCCCTGGTGGGGGGGGGGGGAGACACTATACTGCCCTGGTGGGGGGGGGGGGGGGAGACACTATACTGCCCTGGGGGGGGGGGAGACACTATACTGCCCTGGGGGGGGACACTATACTGCCCGGGGGGGGGGGGGGGGACACACTATACTGCCCTGGTGTGGGGGGGGGGGGGGTTTAGACACTATACTGCCCTGGTGGGGGGAGAGACACTATACTGCCCTGGTGGGGGGGAGAGACACTATACTGCCCTGGTGGGGGGGGGGGGGGGAGACACTATACTGCCCTGGGGGGGGAGAGACACTATACTGCCCTGGTGGTGGTGGGGGGGAGAGAAACTATACTGCCCTGGTGGTGGTGGGTGGGGGGGGAGACACTATACTGCCCTGGGGGGGGGGGGGGGGGGGGGGGGGGGAGAGACACTATACTGCCCTGGTGGTGGTGGGGGGGAGAGACACTATACTGCCCTGGTGGTGGTGGGGGGGAGAGACACTATACTGCCCTGGTGGGGGGAGACACTATACTGCCCTGGGGGGGGGGGGGGGGGGGGGGTGAGAGACACTATACTGCCCTGGTGGTGGTGGGGGGGAGAGAAACTATACTGCCCTGGTGGGGGGAGAGAAACTATACTGCCCTGGTGGGGGGAGAGACACTATACTGCCCTGGTGGGGGGGGGGGGGGAGACACTATACTGCCCTGGTGGGGGGGGGGGGGGGGGGAGACACTATACTGCCCTGGTGGGGGGAGAGACACTATACTGCCCTGGTGGGGGGAGAGAAACTATACTGCCCTGGTGGGGGGAGAGACACTATACTGCCCTGGTGGGGGGGGGGGGGGGAGACACTATACTGCCCGGGTGGGGGGGGGGGGGGGGGGGGGAGACACTATACTGCCCTGGTGGGGGGAGAGACACTATACTGCCCTGGTGGGGGGGAGAGACACTATACTGCCCTGGTGGGGGAAGAGACACTATACTGCCCTGGTGGGGGGGAGAGACACTATACTGCCCTGGTGGGGGGGAGAGACACTATACTGCTCTGGTGGGGGGGAGAGACACTATACTGCCCTGGTGGGGGGGGGGGGGGGGGAGACACTATACTGCCCTGGTGGGGGGGGGGGGGGGGGGGGGGAGACACTATACTGCCCTGGGGGGGGGGAGACACTATACTGCCCTGGGGGGGGACACTATACTGCCCGGGGGGGGGGGGGGGGGGACCACACTATACTGCCCTGGTGTGGGGGGGGGGGGGGGTTTAGACACTATACTGCCCTGGTGGGGGGAGAGACACTATACTGCCCTGGTGGGGGGGGGGGGGGAGACACTATACTGCCCTGGTGGGGGGGAGAGACGCTATACTGCCCTGGTGGGGGGAGAGAGACACTATACTGCCCTGGTGGGGGTGGGGGGGGGGAGAGACACTATACTGCCCTGGTGGGGTGGGGGGGGGGGGGAGAGACACTATACTGCCCTGGTGGGGTGGGGGGGGGGGGAGAGACACTATACTGCCCTGGTGGGGGTGGGGGTGGGGGGGGAAGAGACACTATACTGCCCTGGTGGGGGGGAGAGAAACTGTACTGCCCTGGGGGGGGGGGGGGGAGAGACACTATACTGCCCTGGTGGGGGAAGAGACACTATACTGCCCTGGTGGTGGTGGGGGGGAGAGAAACTATACTGCCCTGGTGGGGGAAGAGACACTATACTGCCCTGGTGGGGGGAGAGACACTATACTGCCCTGGTGGGGGGAGAGACACTATACTGCCCTGGTGGTGGTGGTGGGGGGAGAGACACTATACTGCCCTGGTGGGGGGAGAGACACTATACTGCCCTGGTGGTGGTGGTGGGGGGAGAGACACTATACTGCCCTGGTGGGGGGGGGGGGGGGGGGGGGAGAGACACTATACTGCCCTGGTGGGGGGAGAGACACTATACTGCCCTGGTGGGGGAAGAGACACTATACTGCCCTGGTGGGGGGGGGAAGAGACACTATACTGCCCTGGTGGGGGGGGGGGGGGGGGGGAGACACTATACTGCCCTGGTGGGGGAAGAGACACTATACTGCCCTGGTGGGGGGGGGAAGAGACACTATACTGCCTGGTGGGGGGGGGAAGAGACACTATACTGCCCTGGAGGGGGGGGGGAAGAGACACTATACTGCCCTGGTGGGGGGGGAAGAGACACTATACTGCCCTGGTGGGGGGGAGAGAAACTATACTGCCCTGGGGGGGGGGGGGGGGGGGGGAAGAGACACTATACTGCCCTAGTGGGGGGAGAGACACTATACTGCCCTGGTGGGGGGAGAGACACTATACTGCCCTGGTGGGGGGAGGGGGGGGGGAGAGACACTATACTGCCCTGGTGGGGGGGGGGGGGGAGAGACACTATACTGCCCTGGTGGGGGGGGGGGGGGGGGGGAGAGACACTATACTGCCCTGGTGGGGGGGAGAGACACTATACTGCCCTGGTGGTGGTGGGGGGGGGGGGAGACACTATACTGCCCTGGTGGGGGGGAGAGACACTATACTGGCCTGGGGGGGGGGGGGGGGGGAGACACTATACTGCCCCTGGTGGGAGGGGGGGGAGAGACACTATACTGCCCTGGTGGGAGGGGGGGGAGAGACACTATACTGCCCTGGTGGGGGGGGGGGGGGGGGAGACACTATACAGCCCTGGTGGGGGGGGGGGGGGGGGAAGACACTATACTGCCCTGGTGGGGTGGGGGGGGGGGGGGGGGGGGGGGGAAGACACTATACTGCCCTGGTGGGTGGGGGGGGGGGGGGGGGAAGACACTATACTGCCCTGGTGGGGGGGGGTGGGGGGTTAGGGTTAGGGGGGGGGGGAGACACTATACTGCCCTGGGGGGGGGGGGGGGGGGGAGACACTATACTGCCCTGGGGGGGGGGGGGGGGGAGACACTATACTGCCCTGGGGGGGGGGGGGAGACACTATACTGCCCTGGTGGGGGGGGAGACACTATACTGCCCTGGTGGGGGGGGGGGGGGGGGGAGACACTATACTGCCCTGGTGGGGGGGAGAGACACTATACTGCCCTGGTGGGGGGGGGAGACACTATACTGCCCTGGTGGGGGGGGGGGGGGAGACACTATACTGCCCTGGTGGGGGGGGGGGGAGACACTATACTGCCCTGGGGGGGGACACTATACTGCCCTGGGGGGGGGGGGACACCACTATACTGCCATGGTGGGGGGAGAGACACTATACCGCCCTGGTTGGGGGGGGGGGGGGGGAGAGACACTATACTGCCCTGGTGGGGGGAGAGAGACACTATACTGCCCTGGTGGGGGGGGAGAGACACTATACTGCCCTGGTTGGGGGGGGGGGGGGGAGAGACACTATACTGCCCTGGTGGGGGGAGAGAGACACTATACTGCCCTGGTGGTGGTGGGGGGGGGAGAGACACTATACTGCCCTGGTGGTGGTGGGGGGGGAGAGACACTATACTGCCCTGGTGGGGGGAGAGACACTATACTGCCCTGGTTGGGGGGGGGGGGGGGGGAGAGACACTATACTGCCCTGGTGGGGGGAGAGAGACACTATACTGCCCTGGTGGTGGTGGGGGGGGGGGGAGAGACACTATACTGCCCTGGTGGGGGGAGAGAGACACTATACTGCCCTGGTGGTGGTGGGGGGGGGAGAGACACTATACTGCCCTGGTGGGGGGGAGAGACACTATACTGCCCTGGTGGGGGGAGAGACACTATACTGCCCTGGTGGTGGTGGTGGGGGGAGAGACACTATACTGCCCTGGTGGTGGTGGGGGGGGAGAGACACTATACTGCCCTGGTTGGGGGGGGGGGGGGGGGGAAGAGGCACTATACTGCCCTGGTGGGGGGAGAGAGACACTATACTGCCCTGGTTGGGGGGGGGGAGACACTATACTGCCCTGGTGGGGGGGGGGGGGACACTATACTGCCCTGGTGGGGGGAGAGAGACACTATACTGCCCTGGTGGTGGTGGTGGGGGGGGGGGGGGTGAGACACTATACTGCCCTAGTGGGGGGGGGGGGGGGGTTGGGGGAGAGACACTATACTGCCCTGGTGGGGGGGGGGGGGGGGGGACTGTGAGACACTATACTGCCCTGGTGGGGGGGGGGAGAGACACAATATACTGCCCTGGGGGGGGGGGGGGGGGAGACACTATATTGCCCTGGGGGGGGGGGGGGGGGGGGGAGAGACACTATACTGCCCTGGTGGGGGGAGAGACACTATACTGCCCTGGTGAGGGGGGGGGGGAGAGACACTATACTGCCCTGGTGGGGGGGAGGGGGGGGGAGAGACACTATACTGCCCTGGTGGGGGGGAGGGGGGGGGAGAGACACTATACTGCCCTGGTGGGGGGGAGGGGGGGGGGGAGACACACTATACTGCCCTGGTGGGGGGGGAGAGACACTATACTGCCCTGGTGGGGGGGGAGAGACACTATACTGCCCTGGTGGGGGGGGGGGGAGAGACACTATACTGCCCTGGTGGGGGGGAGAGACACTATACTGCCCTGGTGGGGGGGAGAGACACTATACTGCCCTGGTGGGGGGGGGGGGGGGGGGGGGGGAAGACACTATACTGCCCTAGTGAGGGGGGGGGGGTTGGGGGAGAGACACTATACTGCCCTGGTGGGGGGGGGGGGGTGAGACACTATACTGCCCTGGTGGGGGGGGGGAGAGACACAATATACTGCCCTGGGGGGGGGGGGGAGACACTATATTGCCCTGGGGGGGGGGGGGGGGAGAGACACTATACTGCCCTGGTGGGGGGAGAGACACTATACTGCCCTGGTGAGGGGGGGGGGGGGGGGGAGAGACACTATACTGCCCTGGTGGGGGGGAGGGGGGGGGGAGAGACACTATACTGCCCTGGTGGGGGGGAGGGGGGGGGGAGAGACACAATACTGCCCTGGTGGGGGGAGAGACACTATACTGCCCTGGTGAGGGGGGGGGGGGGAGAGACACTATACTGCCCTGGTGGGGGGGAGGGGGGGGGGGGGAGAGAGACACTATACTGCCCTGGTGGGGGGGGGGGGGGGGGGGGGGAGAGACACTATACTGCCCGGGGGAGGGGGGAGACACTATACTGCCCTGGTGGGGGGGGGAGACACTATACTGCCCTGGTGGGGGGGGGAGACACTATACTGCCCTGGTGGTGGTGGGGGGGGAGACACTATACTGCCCTGGTGGGGGGGGGGGGGAGAGACACTATACTGCCCTGGTGGGGGGGGGGGGGAGAGACACTATACTGCCCCGGTGGTGGGGGGGGACACTATACTGCCCTGGTGGGGGGGGGGGGGGGGGGGGAAGAGACACTATACTGCCCTGGTGGGGGGAGAGACACTATACTGCCCTGGTGGGGGGAGAGAGACACTATACTGCCCTGGTGGGGGGGGGGGGAGACACTATACTGCCCTGGTGGGGGGGGGGGGGGGGGAGACACTATACTGCCCTGGTGGGGGGAGAGACACTATACTGCCCTGGTGGGGGGAGAGACACTATACTGCCCTGGTGGGGGGAGAGACACTATACTGCCCTGGTGGGGGGGGAGACACTATACTGCCCTGGTGGGGGGGGAGACACTATACTGCCCTGGTGGGGGGGGGGGGGGAGAGGACACTATACTGCCCTGGTGGGGGGGGGAGAGACACTATACTGCCCTGGTGGGGGGGGAGAGACACTATACTGCCCTGGTGGGGGGGGGGGGGGGGGAGAGACACTATACTGCCCTGGTGGGGGGAGACACTATACTGCCCTGGTGGGGGGGGGACACTATACTGCCCTGGTGGGGGGGGGGAGAGACACTATACTGCCCTGGTGGGGGGGGGGGGGAGAGACACTATACTGCCCTGGGGGGGGGGGAGACACTATACTGCCCGGGGGGGGGGGGGGGGGGGGGGGGAGAGACACTATACTGCCCTGGTGGGGGGAGAGACACTATACTGCCCTGGTGGGGGGAGAGACACTATACTGCCCTGGTGGGGGGGGGGGGGGGGAGAGACACTATACTGCCCTGGTGGGGGGGGGGGGGGGGAGAGACACTATACTGCCCTGGTGGGGGGAGAGACACTATACTGCCCTGGTGGGGGGAGAGACACTATACTGCCCTGGTGGGGGGGGGAGAGACACTATACTGCCCTGGTGGGGGGGGGGGGGGGGGGGGAGAGACACTATACTGCCCTGGTGGGGGGGGGGGGGGGAGACACTATACTGCCCTGGTGGGGGGAGAGACACTATACTGCCCTGGTGGGGGGAGAGACACTATACTGCCCTGGTGGTGGGGGGGGGGGGGGAGACACTATACTGCCCTGGTGGGGGGGGAGAGACACTATACTGCCCTGGTGGGGGGGGAGAGACACTATACTGCCCTGGTGGGGGGAGAGACACTATACTGCCCTGGTGGGGGGGGGGGGGGGGACACTATACTGCCCTGGTGGGGGGGGGGGGGGGGACACTATACTGCCCTGGTGGGGGGGGGGGGGGGAGAGACACTATACTTGCCCTGGTGGGGGGGGGGGGGGGGGGGGGAGAGGACACTATACTGCCCTGGTGGGGACGGGACACACTATACTGCCCTGGTGGGGGGGGGGGGGGGGACACTATACTGCCCTGGTGGGGGGGAGAGACACTATACTGCCCTGGTGGGGGTGGGGGGGGGGGGGAGAGACGCTATACTGCCCTGGGGCATCACAGGGCAGCTCTTACCTGGGGCTCCTCATACGGGACGACTGCGCTGTGCCGACCATTAGCGTCCTCAGAGTAATACGCCTGAGAATTGCCTTCCACACGAATCAAGTGACTTCGAGGAGCAGAGTCTGTGGTAATGGGAGGACAAATAAGAGGGACAAAGGGGGCAGAGCCAGACACCAAACATACGGCAAACACAGGACCCCTGTACCCACCGTCCCCCGGCACACACAGGACCCCTGTACTTACCGTCCCCCGACACACACAGGACCCCTGTACTCACCGTCCCCCGACACACACAGGACCCCTGTACTCACCGTCCCCCGACACACACAGGACCCCTGTACCCACCGTCCCCCGCCACACACAGGACCCCTGTACCCACCGTCCCCCGCCACACACAGGACCCCTGTACCCACCGTCCCCCGCCACACACAGGACCCCTGTACCCACCGTCCCCCGGCACACACAGGACCCCTGTACCCACCGTCCCCAGCATACACAATACCCCCTTACCCACCGCCCCCCGGCACACACAGGACCCCTGTACTCACCGTCCCCCGGCATACACAGGACCCCTGTACTCACCGTCCCCCGGGCACACACAGGACCCCTGTACCCACCATCCCCAGCATACACAGGACCCCCTTACCCACCGTCCCCCGGCACACACAGGACCCCTGTACTCACCGTCCCCAGCATACACAGGACCCCTGTACTCACCGTCCCCAGCATACACAGGACCCCTGTACTCACCGTCCCCCGACACACACAGGACCCCTGTACTCACCGTCCCCCGACACACACAGGACCCCTGTACCCACTGTCCCCCGACACACACAGGACCCCTGTACTCACCGTCCCCCGATACACACAGGACCCCTGTACTCACCGTCCCCGGCACACACAGGACCCCTGTACCCACTGTCCCCAGCATACACAGGACCCCTGTACCCACCGTCCCCCGACACACACAGGACCCCTGTACCCACCGTCCCCCAGCACACACAGGACCCCTGTACTCACCGTCCCCCGGCACACACAGGACCCCTGTACTCACCGTCCCCGGGCTCCAGGCTCCTCTCATGGTGCGGACATCTCTTTACCACCTCGGCCACATGTTCTGACTTCTTGTACACGGCCACAGCCCGCAGTACGGCCCCAGGGGGGGGAGGGCGCTGCACTCGGATCAGCACCGGACAGGTCTTGGCTGACTGGCAGAAGAGCTTGTTGAGGTCTGGAGAATACTGAAAGGACAGGAGGGCGAGGAGGGTGAGAGGCGGGCAGCATGGGGCGTACTAGCCCAGACATGTCCCCATACTCACTGTGCAGGTCACCGACTTGGCCGTCCCGTTCTGCTGGAACTCCAGCTGTAAGCCGTGCTGGCCCGGATAGTCCTCTGTGGAGGGGACCGCCGAGGTGGGGGTGGGGGCAAAGGTGCTGCTCACCCCCTCCTCCTGCAAGACCGACATGGTGACCGGCGGGTAATGGAAGTCCTGAGGAGAGAAGGCGACCAGATGAGGGCGAGGAAAGACAATGCCGTCAGCCCCTCCCCGGACACACACGTGTGGGGGACACCCCCCTCCCCCTCGCCGGACGGGGGACACCCCCACCGCCTCGCCGGACACACACGTATGGGGGACACCCCCTCCCCGGACACACACGTATGGGGGACACCCCCTCCCCGGACACACACGTATGGGACACACCCACGTATGGGGGACACACACGTATGGGGGACACCCACGTATGGGGGACACACACGTATGGGGGACACCCACGTATGGGGGACACCCACGTATGGGGGACACACACGTATGGGGGACACACACGTATGGGGGACACCCACGTATGGGGGACACCCACGTATGGGGGACACACACGTATGGGGGACACCCACGTATGGGGGACACACACGTATGGGGGACACCCCCCTCCCCCTCCCCGGACACACACGTATGGGGGACACCCCCCTCCCCGGACACACACGTATGGGGGACACCCCCCTCCCCCTCCCCGGACACACACGTATGGGGGACACCCCCCTCCCCGGACACACACGTATGGGGGACACCCCCCTCCCCGGACACACACGTATGGGGGACACCCCCCTCCCCGGACACACACGTATGGGGGACACCCCCCTCCCCGGACACACACGTATGGGGGACACCCCCCTCCCCGGACACACACGTATGGGGGACACCCCCCTCCCCGGACACACACGTATGGGGGACACCCCCCTCCCCGGACACACACGTATGGGGGACACCCCCCTCCCCGGACACACACGTATGGGGGACACCCCCCTCCCCGGACACACACGTATGGGGGACACCCCCCTCCCCGGACACACACGTATGGGGGACACCCCCCTCCCCGGACACACACGTATGGGGGACACCCCCCTCCCCGGACACACACGTATGGGGGACACCCCCCTCCCCGGACACACACGTATGGGGGACACCCCCCTCCCCGGACACACACGTATGGGGGACACCCCCCTCCCCGGACACACACGTATGGGGGACACCCCCCTCCCCGGACACACACGTATGGGGGACACCCCCCTCCCCGGACACACACGTATGGGGGACACCCCCTCCCCGGACACACACGTATGGGGGACACCCCCTCCCCGGACACACACGTATGGGGGACACCCCCTCCCCGGACACACACGTATGGGGGACACCCCCTCCCCGGACACACACGTATGGGGGACACCCCCTCCCCGGACACACACGTATGGGGGACACCCCCTCCCCGGATACACACGTATGGGGGACACCCCCCTCCCCCTCGCCGGATACACACGTATGGGGGACACCCCCCTCCCCCTCCCCGGATACACACGTATGTGGGGACATCCCCCTCCCCCTCCCCGGATACACACGTATGTGGGGACATCCCCCTCCCCCTCCCCGGATACACACGTATGTGGGGACACCCCCCTTCCCCTCCCCGGATACACATGGGGGGGGGGGCACCTACTATCATGTTGTCCTCATCACCGTGCAGATTGGCAACTGGTAACCTGAAAAATGAAGAGAAATCAGCAGCTGCAAAACATGGGTGACACAGAGCACGCCCCCCCTCCAGGGTGACACAGAGCACGCCCCCCCCCCTCCAGGGTGACACAGAGCACGCCCCCCTCCCCCTCCAGGGTGACAGAGCTCTGTACCTAGGGGAGATGGCACCACAACTGGGCGCAGGTATTGAACGACCCCCGGAGCCTACAGTCCCTGACAGAATTTGTCGCTTCTCCATCTTGTGGAAACCAGAGCTTATAAGCCGACCTAAAATTCATCCATTGGTTTTGGAAATGACTGATAAAAAAAGCTGAAAACTCCCAAATGAGTTTTTTGTAAAGAAAATAAATTTGCGTCACTGCTGAAATATTAATCGATTAATGAACACAGAAAGGTCAGATATTGGCAAGACAACAGTTGTGTCGCCCGCAGAAAGTTGTGAAAATCAAATAATTCACTTCAAATACAAAGAAATGTTATAGAAAGAGCTACAGCACCCCAGAATTTCACTTAAACTGCGACTTGACCTCTGACACCATGCCAGACATCCCCCCGCGCCCTCTGACACCATGCCAAACATCCCCCCCGCGCCCTCTGACACCATGCCAGACATCCCCCCGCACCCTCTGACACCATGCCAGACATCCCCCCGCACCCTCTGACACCATGCCAAACATCCCCCCGCGCCCTCTGCCACCATGCCAGACATCCCCCCGCACCCTGACACCATGCCAGACATCCCCCCGCGCCCTCTGACACCATGCCAGACACCCCCCCGCACCCTCTGACACCATGCCAGACATCCCCCCGCGCCCTCTGACACCATGCCAGACATCCCCCCGCACCCTCTGACACCATGCCAAACATCCCCCCGCGCCCTGACACCATGCCAAACATCCCCCCGCGCCCTGACACTATGCCAAACATCCCCCCGCGCCCTCTGACACCATGCCAGACATCCCCCCCGCGCCCTCTGACACCATACCAGACATCCCCCCGCGCCCTCTGACACCATGCCAGACATCCCCCCGCGCCCTCTGACACCATGCCAGACATCCCCCCCCCCGCGCCCTCTGACACCATGCCAGACATCCCCCCTGCGACCACAGCCTTAATTATCAAGAGGCTGAAGACCAGATCCACTGCAGAGGTGACCGCGTCTTTATGTCTCAGCGTCAAGTACAAAGAGTTAAAAAGGCTTAGAAGAGACTGGAGAGGTTTTTGACAAGCCCAGGTCCGGCAGACCCCGGACGACAACAGCTCAGGAGAAACGTTTCTTGGTTTCTCTTCCACTGCAGCCGAGCGAAAACAGGCCCGGTCACCTCAAGTCCCTATGTCACCTAGAAAAGTTTGGAGGATTCGGTCTGGAAATGGCCTCCATGGTGGGATCAGTGCCCAGAAGCACTAAACA
This sequence comes from Dendropsophus ebraccatus, assembly GCF_027789765.1. NCBI lineage: Eukaryota > Metazoa > Chordata > Amphibia > Anura > Hylidae > Dendropsophus > Dendropsophus ebraccatus. The sequence continues at coordinate 233,857,493 of NC_091454.1, forward strand.
AAAGGAAAGTAAAAAAAAAAAAAAAAAAAAAAAAAGTGTGGTATTGGTCAAGGCCCACAGTCTGCTAAATGGACCAATGCTGGAAAAGTGGCAGAAGGTGGATTTCTCAGATGAATCTTCAGTTGAATTACACCACAGCTGTCACCAGACATGGACATCATTGAGCTCCAGGATGGGCCAGACCAGTCACCAGACATGGACATCATTGACCTCCAGGACGGGCCAGCCCAGTCACCAGACATGGACATCATTGACCTCCAGGACGGGCCAGACCAGTCACCAGACATGGACATCATTGAGCTCCAGGACGGGCCAGACCAGTCACGGACATCATTGAGCTCCAGGACTGGCCAGACCAGTCAGTGACCAGACATGATCATTGAGCTCCAGGACGGGCCAGACCAGTCACCAGACATGGACATCATTGACCTCCAGGACGGGCCAGACCAGTCACCAGACATGGACATCATTGAGCTCCAGGACGGGCCAACCCAGTCACCAGACATGGACAACATTGAGCTCCAGGACGGGCCAGACCAGTCACCAGACATGGACATCATTGAGCTCCAGGACTGGCCAGACCAGTCAGTGACCAGACATGGACATCATTGAGCTCCAGGACTGGCCAGACCAGTCAGTGACCAGACATGGACATCATTGAGCTCCAGGACTGGCCAGACCAGTCAGTCACCAGACATGGACATCATTGAGCTCCAGGACTGGCCAGACCAGTCAGTCACCAGACATGATCATTGTGCTCCAGGACTGGCCAGACCAGTCACCAGACATGGACATCATTGAGCAGGTTTGGGGTAGGATGAAAGAGGAAGCTTGGAAAACAAAGAATCTTGATGACCTCTGAGAGGCATGGAAGACTGCGTTCTCTGCTTTTCCTGATGACTTCATCAATAAATTGTATGAATCATTGTAGAAACACGACATGGACGCCGTCCTTCAAGCTCATGGAAGTCACTGAAAATCTTAAAAATGGCTCTAATAGCCGCACAACTTCATTCACCAATGTTAGGAAACATAGCTTTGTATTTGAAGTGAATTGTCTTTTGTTTTTCACATTACTTTCTGTGGGCGACAAAACCTTGGTCTTGCATAAATCTGACCTTTCCGTGTTCATTAAATGATCAATATTTCAGCAATTTATTTGGGAGGTTTCAGCTCTCATAGGAGTCATTTCCAAAACCAATGGGTGAATTTTAAGTCCGGTTATAAGCTTTGGTTTCCACAAGATGGAGAAGCGACAGAACTTCTGTCAGGAACTGTATAGTGTAGGGAGGACATAGGAGTGTGTAGGCTGGTGGCGCCATTCCTGATTGGTGGAGAGGGACTGATCAGGTCTGGTCCATAGCGATAAGAGGATTTTTCAGTCAGATATCGTGGTCAAGCACAAGCCTGTGACTGAAGGCCCTATTACACAAAGCGACTATCGGCTGCATTTAGCAGATACCGACTGTTACGGCCGATAATAGTTTAGTGTAATAGAAGAAAACAACGATCAGCCAACATGCACGACGTCGGCTGAACAGGCTGAGACGCTAATGATCAGGATAGCAGTGATATGCTGCCGTTGCTCTGTGTAACAGAAGAGGTGGCAACAGACCACCGCTATCTTGTATGGGCTGCCTTGACGATCCAGCGATCACCCGGGCAGGCCCCTCCCCCACTAACGCTATTACACGTGTCAGCAGCGAGCACTGACCTGAACTTTTAAATTGTATCGGAGCTCCTGACATAATTGCTCCAAGATGCTGGTTTGTGGAGGGTGCATTCACACATATAGGATCCGCAGCAGATTTGATGCGGTGTTCAGTTATTTAGATCAAATCTGCTGCAGATCCGCACCAATACGGTACATGTCAAGCTAGGCCTTAGTCCCAAGTTCTGTGGAAGCCCTGTAACCCCCTCCCCCGCACAAGCAGCATCTCTGATATGCTGCTGGGAGCGGGGAAACTGTATGGATATGCGCTGCGCTAGGGCCATTACAGGCCTTTTCACATCTGTGTTCCGTGGGAATCAGGCCAAAGGCTGCGCTTGGGTTATTACCCGATTGTGCTGGCGGTCACCGTTATTTAGGGTTTACGTTGGATAATAAGCTTTCCTCGGACAAGGCCTTGCCCATTGGCTTCAATTTAACTACTTTTGGGAGCAGGTGTTGAGGTTGGAGTGGGATGTACATTCATGGATCCATCATTCAGATGATCAGAGGGGAGAAAAAAAAAAAAAATACTAAAAATGGGCCTAGAATTTACCTGCTACATACATTACCTTAACCCCTAGACGACCCTGGACGTAGGGTTACGTCATGGAAGTCTGTCCCCAGACGACCTAGGGCGTAACTGTACGCCCTGGGTGTTTCTCCGGCTATGAAGCGTGCTCCGGAGCGGAGTGTGACTGCGGGGGTCCCGATCGTTGAAACGGACTGCCGGAGGTCTTTCACCTTCCTCCGTGCGGTCCGATCGGCGATCTGCTACACTGAGCCTGCAGGCAGGCTCAATGAGCAGATCGCCGATAACACTGATCAATGCTAGGCCTATGGCATAGCAATGATCAGTGTACAAATCAAACTAGTGTATGTAAAAGTCCCCCAAAGGGACTTCAAATGTGTGTAAAAAAAAAAAGTTCAAGAAACACTATTACACTACCCCAAAACCCCTCCCCCAATAAAAGTTGAAATCACCCCCGTATCCCATTATATAAATAAAACATAAAAATAAATAGATAAACATATAATATACCGTAGCGTGCGTAATTGTCCGATCTATTAATATAACAAGCGTCATTGCGAACGGTGAAAGGCGTACACGAAAAGAGGGAAAAAAGTGCGCAGATTACCGATTTTATGTTACATTATATAGAAAAAAAAAAAATAAATAAAATAAAAAGTGATCAAAACGTCCGATCTTCACAAATATGGTATTAATAAAAACTAGAGATCATGGCGGGAAAAAATGACACCCCATACAGCCCCATAGGTGAAAAACTAAAACCGTTATAAGCGTCACAATAGTCCCATTTTATTTATAATTGCCAAAAAAAAGGGATTTCATAAAAAAAAAAAAAAATATATATATAACATTAGAGAATCTGTGTAACCTGCATCTGGTTGTGTTCAGACCTATAGAGTAATGGTATCATGTCACCTGTACCGTATACTGTATATGGTTGTGTTCAGACTGACTTATAGAATAAAGGTATCATGTCGCTGTTACCATATAGTGCATTACGTAGACACAGGAACCCCCCCAAACGTTACCATATTGCAGTCTTTTTTTCGATTTCCCCTATTTATATCATCATACATAATATAGTTGGGGTTCCATCATACATAATATAGTTGGGGTTCCATCATACATAATATAGTTGGGGTTCCGTCATACATAATATAGTTGGGGTTCCGTCATACATAATATAGTTGGGATTCCGTCATACATAATATATTTGGGGTTCCATCATACATAATATATTTGGGGTTCCGTCATACATAATATAGTTGGGATTCCATCATACATAATATATTTGGGGTTCCATCATACATAATATAGTTGGGGTTCCATCATACATAATATAGTTGGGGTTCCATCATACATAATATAGTTGGGGTTCCATCATACATAATATATTTGGGGTTCCATCATACATAATATATTTGGGGTTCCATCATACATAATATATTTGGGGTTCCATCATACATAATATACTTGGGGTTCCATCATACATAATATACTTGGGGTTCCATCATACATAATATATTTGGGGTTCCATCATACATAATATATTTGGGGTTCCATCATACATGTTATGGTAAGAGACGCCATTACACAGTACAACTATTCCTGTAACAAACAAGCACTTACATGGCCTGTACATAGAAAACTGAGAGTGCTGGAGCTCTTAGAAGGGGAGGAGGGAAAAACGGAAACACTAAGATCAAAATTTGTGCGGTCCACTGGGTCATTTTGGGCCTGGTCCTCAAAGGGTTAAAGTGCAGGGTTTGCTGGGAAATTTGGTTTTTGCTATTCATGTCATCGCTATGGGGAAAATATTTTCTAGGCGCCTTTATTTGCTTTAGGGGATTTTAACCCCCTTGATGCCACACATTGGATTGGCAGAGGGGTTTAAGCAAGAGCCATCTCTGTGGTTGGACTTATCAGCTCTAATGGCAGAGCGCCAGTCATTGATGCCACAGCACCGTGATGCAGCCAGTGCCCGCGGGTTTTGGGGCCTTTTGGAAGGGGCACCGGTGTGCCGGTCCTGGGCCCAACCGTGGTGGTTAGATAATGTGGTACAGAAGATTGGGTGACTAGAACGCCTCCCTGCTTCATTGTATTTTACCCTAGTTCTTCCAGACAGATATGTGAGGTTTGCATTGAATTGATGGTTGGTAAGAGATGTATTGGTTGTAGCTGGACCAGATTTGGGGTGATCTTTCTTGATACGCGAGGATGGATCCTCATTGTCATTTCAATTTACAGCAGTTTTTAAACGTTCCTTGAAGGCGTTGCAAATTGCTAGTCGAGAGTTTTTGGCTCATTCTTTCTGCAGCTACTGAGGCTGCAAATCTTCACTGACTAACACACAAACAAATTGGTCTTGGTCTCTGTCTGGCATGAGCTTGTTTCTCTGCGTCTCTGCATGGCATGAGCTTGTTTCTCTGCGTCTCTGCATGGCATGAGCTTGTTTCTCTTGGTCTCTGCATGGCATGAGCTTGTTTCTCTTGGTCTCTGCATGGCATGAGCTTGTTTCTCTTGGTCTCTGCATGGCATGAGCTTGTTTCTCTGCGTCTCTGCATGGCATGAGCTTGTTTCTCTGCGTCTCTGCATGGCATGAGCTTGTTTCTCTGCGTCTCTGCATGGCATGAGCTTGTTTCTCTGCGTCTCTGCATGGCATGAGCTTGTTTCTCTGCGTCTCTGCATGGCATGAGCTTGTTTCTCTGCGTCTCTGCATGGCATGAGCTTGTTTCTCTGCGTCTCTGCATGGCATGGCATGAGCTTGATTCTCTTGGTCTCTGCATGGCATGAGCTTGTTTCTCTGCGTCTCTGCATGGCATGAGCTTGTTTCTCTGCGTCTCTGCATGGCATGAGCTTGTTTCTCTGCGTCTCTGCATGGCATGAGCTTGTTTCTCTGCGTCTCTGCATGGCATGAGCTTGTTTCTCTGCGTCTCTGCATGGCATGAGCTTGTTTCTCTTGGTCTCTGCATGGCATGAGCTTGTTTCTCTTGGTCTCTGTATGGCATGAGCTTGTTTCTCTTGGTCTCTGCATGGCATGAGCTTGTTTCTCTGCGTCTCTGCATGGCATGAGCTTGTTTCTCTGCGTCTCTGTATGGCATGGCATGAGCTTGTTTCTCTTGGTCTCTGTATGGCATGAGCTTGTTTCTCTGCGTCTCTGCATGGCATGAGCTTGTTTCTCTGCGTCTCTGCATGGCATGAGCTTGTTTCTCTGCGTCTCTGCATGGCATGAGCTTGTTTCTCTGCGTCTCTGCATGGCATGAGCTTGTTTCTCTGCGTCTCTGCATGGCATGAGCTTGTTTCTCTGCGTCTCTGCATGGCATGAGCTTGTTTCTCTGCGTCTCTGCATGGCATGAGCTTGTTTCTCTGCGTCTCCTGCATGGCATGAGCTTGTTTCTCTGCGTCTCTGCATGGCATGAGCTTGTTTCTCTGCGTCTCTGCATGGCATGAGCTTGTTTCTCTGCGTCTCTGCATGGCATGAGCTTGTTTCTCTGCCGTCTCTGCATGGCACTGAGCTTGTTTCTCTGCGTCTCTGCATGGCATGAGCTTGTTTCTCTGCGTCTCTGCATGGCATGAGCTTGTTTCTCTGCGTCTCTGCATGGCATGAGCTTGTTTCTCTGCGTCTCTGCATGGCATGAGCTTGTTTCTCTGCGTCTCTGCATGGCATGAGCTTGTTTCTCTGCGTCTCTGCATGCATGAGCTTGTTTCTCTGCGTCTCTGCATGGCATGAGCTTGTTTCTCTGGTCTTGCCAATGCATGAGCTGTTCTCTGCGTCTCTGCATGGCATGAGCTTGTTTCTCTGCGTCTCTGCATGGCATGAGCTTGTTTCTCTGCGTCTCTGCATGGCATGAGCTTGTTTCTCTGCGTCTCTGCATGGCCTGAGCTTGTTTCTCTGCGTCTCTGCATGGCAGAGCTTGTTTCTCTGCGTCTCTGCCTGGCATGAGCTTGTTTCTCTGCGTCTCTGCATTGGCATCGAGCTTGTTTCTCTGCGTCTCTGCATGGCATGAGCTGTTTTCTCTGCGTTCTCTGCATGGCATGAGCTTGTTTTCTCTGCGTCTCTGCATGGCATGAGCTTGTTTCTCTGCGTCTCTGCATGGCATGAGCTTGTTTCTCTGCGTCTCTGCATGGCATGAGCTTGTTCTCTGCGTCTCTGCATGGCATGAGCTTGTTTCTCTGCAGTTCTCTGCATGGCATGAGCTTGTTTCTCTGCGTCTCTGCATGGGCATGAGCTTGTTTCTCTGCGTCTCTGCATGGCATGAGCTTGTTTCTCTGCGTCTCTGCATGGCATGAGCTTGTTTCTCTGCGTCTCTGCATGGCATGAGCTTGTTTTCTCTGCGTCTCGCATGGCATGAGCTTGTTTCTCTGCGTCTCTGCATGGCATGAGCTTGTTTCTCTGCGTCTCTGCATGGCATGAGCTTGTTTCTCTGCGTCTCTGCATGGCATGAGCTTGTTTCTCTGCGTCTCTGCATGGCATGAGCTTGTTTCTCTGCGTCTCTGCATGGCATGAGCTTGTTTCTCTGCGTCTCTGCATGGCATGAGCTTGTTTCTCTGCGTCTCTGCATGGCATGAGCTTGTTTCTCTGCGTCTCTGCATGGCATGAGCTTGTTTCTCTGCGTCTCTGCATGGCATGAGCTTGTTTCTCTGCGTCTCTGCATGGCATGAGCTTGTTTCTCTGCGTCTCTGCATGGCATGAGCTTGTTTCTCTGCGTCTCTGCATGGCATGAGCTTGTTTTCTCTGCGTCTCTGCATGGCATGAGCTTGTTTCTCTGCGTCTCTGCATGGCATGAGCTTGTTTCTCTGCGTCTCTGCATGGCATGAGCTTGTTTCTCTGCGTCTCTGCATGGCATGAGCTTGTTTCTCTGCGTCTCTGCATGGCATGAGCTTGTTTCTCTGCGTCTCTGCATGGCATGAGCTTGTTTCTCTGCGTCTCTGCATGGCATGAGCTTGTTTCTCTGCGTCTCTGCATGGCATGAGCTTGTTTCTCTGCGTCTCTGCATGGCATGAGCTTGTTTCTCTGCGTCTCTGCATGGCATGAGCTTGTTTCTCTGCGTCTCTGCATGGCATGAGCTTGTTTCTCTGCGTCTCTGCATGGCATGAGCTTGTTTCTCTGCGTCTCTGCATGGCATGAGCTTGTTTCTCTGCGTCTCTGCATGGCATGAGCTTGTTTCTCTGCGTCTCTGCATGGCATGAGCTTGTTTCTCTGCGTCTCTGCATGGCATGAGCTTGTTTCTCTGCGTCTCTGCATGGCATGAGCTTGTTTCTCTGCGTCTCTGCATGGCATGAGCTTGTTTCTCTGCGTCTCTGCATGGCATGAGCTTGTTTCTCTGCGTCTCTGCATGGCATGAGCTTGTTTCTCTGCGTCTCTGCATGGCATGAGCTTGTTTCTCTGCGTCTCTGCATGGCATGAGCTTGTTTCTCTGCGTTCTCTGTATGGCATGGCATGAGCCTTGTTTCTCTTGGTCTCTGTTTATGGCATGGCATGAGGCTGTTTTCTCTTGGTCTCTGTTATGGCATGAGCTTTTGGTTTCCTCTAGCGTCCTCTGCATGGCATGAACTTGTTTCTCTGCGTCTCTGCATGGCAATGAGCTTGTTTCTCTGCGTCTCTGCATGGCATGAGCTTGTTTCTCTCTGCGTCTCTGCATGGCATGAGCTTGTTTCTCTTGGTCTCTGTATGGCAATGAGCTTGTTTCTCTTGGTCTCTGTATGGCATGAGCTTGTTTCTCTTGGTCTCTGCATGGCCATGAGCTTGTTTCTCTGCGCTCCTGCATGGCTATGAGCTTGTTTCTCTGCGTCCTCTGTATGGCCATGGCACGAGCTTGTTTCTCTTGGTCTCTGTATGGCACGAGCTTGTTTCTCTGCGTCTCTGCATGGCACGAGCTTGTTTCTCTGCGTCTCTGCATGGCACGAGCTTGTTTCTCTGCGTCTCTGCATGGCACGAGCTTGTTTCTCTGCGTCTCTGCATGGCACGAGCTTGTTTCTCTGCGTCTCTGCATGGCACGAGCTTGTTTCTCTGCGTCTCTGCATGGCATGAGCTTGTTTCTCTGCGTCTCTGCATGGCATGAGCTTGTTTCTCTGCGTCTCTGCATGGCATGAGCTTGTTTCTCTTGGTCTCTGCATGGCATGAGCTTGTTTCTCTGCGTCTCTGCATGGCATGAGCTTGTTTCTCTGCGTCTCTGCATGGCATGAGCTTGTTTCTCTGCGTCTCTGCATGGCATGAGCTTGTTTCTCTGCGTCTCTGCATGGCATGAGCTTGTTTCTCTGCGTCTCTGCATGGCATGAGCTTGTTTCTCTGCGTCTCTGCATGGCATGAGCTTGTTCTCTGCGTCTCTGCATGGCATGAGCTTGTTTCTCTGCGTCTCTGCATGGCATGAGCTTGTTCTCTCTGCGTCTCTGCATGGCAATGAGCTTGTTTCTCTGCGTCTCTGCATGGCATGAGCTTGTTTCTCTGCGTCTCTGCATGGCATGAGCTTGTTTCTCTGCGTCTCTGCATGGCAGAGCTTGTTTCTCTGCGTCTCTGCATGGCATGAGCTTGTTTCTCTGCGTCTCTGCATGGCATGAGCTTGTTTCTCTGCGTCTCTGCATGGCATGAGCTTGTTTCTCTGCGTACTCTGCATGGCATGAGCTTGTTTCTCTGCGTCTCTGCATGGCATGAGCTTGTTTCTCTGCGTCTCTGCATGGCATGAGCTTGTTTCTCTGCGTCTCTGCATGGCATGAGCTTGTTTCTCTGCGTCTCTGCATGGCATGAGCTTGTTTCTCTGCGTCTCTGCATGGCATGAGCTTGTTTCTCTGCGTCTCTGCATGGCATGAGGCTTGTTTCTCTGCGTCTCTGCATGGCATGAGCTTGTTTCTCTGCGTCTCTGCATGGCATGAGCTTGTTTCTCTGCGTCTCTGCATGGCATGAGCTTTGTTTCTCTGCGTCTCTGCATGGCATGAGCTTGTTTCTCTGCGTCTCTGCATGGCATGAGCTTGTTTCTCTGCGTCTCTGCATGGCATGAGCTTGTTTCTCTGCGTCTCTGCATGGCATGAGCTTGTTTTCTCTGCGTCTCTTGCATGGCATGAGCTTGTTTCTCTGCGTCTCTGCATGGCATGAGCTTGTTTCTCTTGGTCTCTGTATGGCATGAGCTTGTTTCTCTGCGTCTCTGTATGGCATGAGCTTGTTTCTCTGCGTCTCTGCATGGCATGAGCTTGTTTCTCTGCGTCTCTGTATGGCATGGCATGAGCTTGTTTCTCTTGGTCTCTGTATGGCATGGCATGAGCTTGTTTCTCTTGGTCTCTGTATGGCATGAGCTTGTTTCTCTTGGTCTCTGCATGGCATGAGCTTGTTTCTCTTGGTCTCTGTATGGCATGGTATGAGCTTGTTTCTCTTGGTCTCTGTATGGTATGAGCTTGTTTCTCTTGGTCTCTGTATGGCATGGTATGAGCTTGTTTCTCTTGGTCTCTGTATGGCATGAGCTTGTTTCTCTTGGTCTCTGTATGGCATGAGCTTGTTTCTCTTGGTCTCTGCATGGCATGAGCTTGTTTCTCTTGGTCTCTGCATGGCATGAGCTTGTTTCTCTTGGTCTCTGCATGGCATGAGCTTGTTTCTCTTGGTCTCTGCATGGCATGAGCTTGTTTCTCTTGGTCTCTGTATGGTATGAGCTTGTTTCTCTTGGTCTCTGTATGGCATGAGCTTGTTTCTCTTGGTCTCTGTATGGCATGAGCTTGTTTCTCTGCGTCTCTGCATGGCATGAGCTTGTTTCTCTGCGTCTCTGCATGGCATGAGCTTGTTTCTCTGCGTCTCTGCATGGCATGAGCTTGTTTCTCTTGGTCTCTGTATGGTATGAGCTTGTTTCTCTGCGTCTCTGTATGGTATGAGCTTGTTTCTCTGCGTCTCTGCATGGCATGAGCTTGTTTCTCTGCGTCTCTGTATGGCATGAGCTTGTTTCTCTTGGTCTCTGTATGGCATGGCATGAGCTTGTTTCTCTTGGTCTCTGTATGGCATGAGCTTGTTTCTCTTGGTCTCTGTATGGCATGAGCTTGTTTCTCTTGGTCTCTGTATGGCATGGTATGAGCTTGTTTCTCTTGGTCTCTGTATGGTATGAGCTTGTTTCTCTTGGTCTCTGTATGGCATGGTATGAGCTTGTTTCTCTTGGTCTCTGTATGGCATGAGCTTGTTTCTCTTGGTCTCTGTATGGCATGAGCTTGTTTCTCTTGGTCTCTGCATGGCATGAGCTTGTTTCTCTTGGTCTCTGCATGGCATGAGCTTGTTTCTCTTGGTCTCTGCATGGCATGAGCTTGTTTCTCTTGGTCTCTGCATGGCATGAGCTTGTTTCTCTTGGTCTCTGTATGGTATGAGCTTGTTTCTCTTGGTCTCTGTATGGCATGAGCTTGTTTCTCTTGGTCTCTGTATGGCATGGCATGAGCTTGTTTCTCTTGGTCTCTGTATGGCATGGCATGAGCTTGTTTCTCTTGGTCTCTGCATGGCATGGTATGAGCTTGTTTCTCTTGGTCTCTGCATGGCATGGCATGAGCTTGTTTCTCTGCGTCTCTGTACTGCATGGTATAAGCTTATTTACACAATGTATATTCTACGTCTCTGAAGTTGTTCACAGGTTGATCTGGTCTCATCACGGCTTCTCAGACATTAGACGCAAATAGAAGAGGGGAATGCTGAGATTTCTTAGCTCAGTGGGTGGACTATCTTACCGCCATACTGACCGGGAAAGTTTTGAGCAGGGCCTTTATCAGACAGATGGTGTCCACCTTCTGGACATAGGCCACTTGATAGTGGAACTGGCCACAGCTTCTGGTGGGTATGCTCAGGCTAGCCAGCATATTTGGGTATGTCCACCCCCCCTCCTTAGGGGTGGACATGTTGATGTGCATTAAAGTCCATTTCGTTACAGTTAGCTTATTGTATTTATTAGAAGTAAATATTCTGTAATAGGTTTTATGTACTAAAAGAGTTTCCTTCTGTACTGAAAAAGCAATCTCCCAGCCTCCCCCCTCACTGCAGAAGCAGCAGGATTTCTGTCTCCATTATGTGGCTATGGAGAGGGGAGGGGCTGTGAGGAGTGAGTGAGCACGGAGCAGTCCTGCACAGCACAACACCCTGCAATCTTCTCTCAGTAAGTTCATAGATAAGCACTGACCTTTCTGACACCAGAATCCTGCGGTTTAGGTGCCCAGAGAGTCTACAAACAGCTGACCTTCATGTCACCTCTTCCTGCTCCCTCATCTCCCTCAGCCCCTCCCCCCTTCATAGGCTTACAATGGAGAGAGCAGAGCAGTCTTCACTGGCTTCTCTGTAATGAAGACGTGTTTGCCTGATAATGCACAGATAAGAAGTCAGGGGGGGAGGCTGGGAGATTGCTTCTTGAGGACAGAAGGAGGCTTTTTTGGCTGATGAAACCTATTACAGAGTTTCTTAAAATCGCTTATACTACTGATTTCTGCAATATAAAAAAAACATGACAGTTACACTTTAACCTCTTAACCTCTTAAGGACATAGGACGTACCGGTACGTCCTATGTCCTCACTTGCACTCCAAAGCGGGGCCGCGCGGCGGCCCCGCTTTGAAGTGCCGCGATCCCGGGTGCCGCGTGTAGCCCGGGACCGCCGCTATTAGCGGGCACGGTCTGATCGCCGTGCCCGCTAATTAGCTAATCGGAGGCAGCTGTCAAAGTTGACAGCTGCCTCCGATTACCGGAGGCAACATTTCCCTGGTGTCTAGTGGGGGAGATCGCTCCTCCGGGACCTTGTCCCGGAGGAGCGATCTCCGTTACTGATGCCGGCCGGGGACGCGTCCAAGATGGCGCCGTCCTCGGCTCGGCACTCGTTTACTTCCGGCTGCAGCAGCCGAAAGCAAACGAGTGCCGATCTCATGGATCTCTGCAGCATATCTATGCTGCAGAGATCTCAATGAGAGATCACAGTGTATATACTAGAAGTCCCCCAGGGGGAATAACCCTAACCCCAGGGGGAATAACCCTAACCCCATGGGGGCATAACCCTAACCCCAGGGGGGGAATAACCCTAACTCCAGGGGGGGAATCACTCTAACCCCAGGGGGGGAATAACCCTAACCCCAGAGGGGGGAATAACCCTAACCCCAGGGGGGCTTCTAGTATATGTGTAAAAAAAAAAAAAAAAAAAAAAGTGTTGTTAATAGTAAAAATCCCCCTCCCCTAATAAAAGTCTGAATCACCCCCCTTTTCCCAGGTTTTAAATAAAAGTAAACAAATAAATAAATAAACATGTTTGCTATCGCCGCGTGCGTTATCGCCCGAACTATTAATTAATCACATTCCTGATCTCGTACGGTAAACGGCGTCAGCGCAAAAAAATCCCAAAGTGCAAAATTGCGCATTTTTGGTCGCATCAAATCCAGAAAAAATGTAATAAAAAGCGATCAAAAAGACGTATATGGGCAATCAAGGTACCGATAGAAAGATCACATCATGGCGCAAAAAATGACACTTGACACAGCCCCATAGACCAAAGGATAAAAGCGCTATAAGCCTGGGAATGGAGCGATTTTAAGGAACGTATATTGGTTAACAACGGTTTGAATTTTTTACAGGCCATCAGATACAATATAAGTTATACATGTTATATATCGTTTTAATCGTAACGACTTGAGGAACATGCATAACAAGTCAGTTTTACCCCAGGGCGAATGGCGTAAAAACACATTTCCCCCAAATAAAAGAAATGCGTTTTTTTTTTTCAATTTCACCACACTTTGAATTTTTTTCTGGTTTCGCAGTGTACTTTATGCAAAAATTCAGCCGTCATTGCAAAGTACAATTAGTGACGCAAAAAATAAGGGGTCATGGGGGTTTCTAGGTGGAAAAATGCAAGTGCTATGGCCTTTTAAACACAAGGAGGAAAAACCGAAAACGTAAAAACGAAAATGGGCCATGTCCTTAAAGGGTTAAGGACATAGGACGTATGCGTACGTCATATGTCCTCACTTGCACTTCAAAGCGGGGCCGCGCGGCGGCCCCGCTTTGAAGTGCCGCGATCCCGGGTGCCGCGAGTAGCCCCGGACCGCTGCTATTAGCGGGCACGGTCTGATCGCCGTGCCCGCTTATTAGCTAATCGGAGGCAGCTGTCAAAGTTGACAGCTGCCTCCAATTACCGGAGGCAACGTTTCCCTGGGGTCTAGTGGGGGAGATCGCTCCTCCGGGACCTTGTCCCGGAGGAGCGATCTCCGTTACTGATGCCGGCCGGGGACGCGTCCAAGATGGCGCCGTCCCCGGCTCGGCACTCGTTCGTTTTCGGCTGCAGCAGCCGGAAGTAAACGAGTGCCGATCTCATGGATCTCTGCAGCATATCTATGCTGCAGAGATCTCAATGAGAGATCCAAGTGTATATACTAGAAGTCCCCCAGGGGGGGAATAACCCTAACCCCAGGGGGGCTTCTAGTATATGTGTAAAAAAAAAATACAAAAAAAAAAAAAAAGTGTTGTTAATAGTAAAAAGCCCCCTCCCCTAATAAAAGTCTAAATCACCCCCCTTTCCCCATTTTATAAATAAAAATAAATAAATTAATAAACAAACATGTTTGGTATCGCCGCGTGCGTAATCGCCCGAACTATTAATTAATCACATTCCTGATCTCGTACGGTAAACGGCGTCAGCGCAAAAAAAAAACCCAAAATGCAAAATTGCACATTTTTGGTCGCATCAAATCCAGAATAATTGTAATAAAAAGCGATCAAAAAGTCGTATATGGGCAATCAAGGTACCGATAGAAAGAACACATCATGGCGCAAAAAATGACACCTCGCACAGCCCCATAGACCAAAGGATAAAAGCGCTATAAGCCGGGGAATGGAGCGAATTTAAGGAACATATATTTTCTTTAAAAGGTTCTAATTTTTTACCGGCCATCAAATCAAATAAAAGTTATACATGTTACATATCGTTGTAATCGTAACAACTTAAGGAACATATATAACAAGTCAGTTTTACCCCAGGGCGAACGGAGTAAAAACAACCCCCCCCCCCCCCAAATAAAAAAAAAAACATTTTTTTTTTCAATTTCACCACACATAATTTTTTCTGGTTTCCCGGCACATTTTAGGCAAAAATTACATCTGCCATAGCAAAGTACAATTAGTTGCGCAAAAAATAAGGGCTCATTTGGGTCTCTAGGTGGAAAAATGCAGGCGCTATGGCCTTATATACACGAGGAGGGAAAAACGAAAACGCAAAAATGGAAACTGGCTGTGTCCCCTAAGGGTTAAAGAGTCACGGTTGTATTTTTTTTATTTTTATAGAAATCAATAGTCCAGGTGATTTTAAGAAACTTTGTAATTGGGTTTATTAGGCAAATCTGCCATTATCTGCATTTAAAAAGACTTTTCCCAGGTCCCCCCCCTCCTCTTTTCCATCCACTGCAAAAAAATCAGGAAATTGTGACTTGTTGCATCAGACACAACCCTGTCTGTTCTATAGAGAGGGGAGGGGGGAGGAGGGAGTTAGTCGTTAGCAGAGAGCAGAGAACACAGGATTACACAAACACGGAGCTGGGTGAAGCTGTATTCAGAGGTCAGAGCTGACTGTCAGAATCTACAGCAACATCATCCGGCTATCTCCTCTCTCTTGTCCTGTTGTGGTGTTTTATTTCCCTCTCCCTATAGGAGAACAATGCCGACAGGGGGGAGCTTCAAACTGCTTTTTCATGATAAAAATTTATTCTTCGGCTAATAAACCCAATTACAAAGTTTCATAAAATCACCTGGACTATTGATTTCTGCAAAAAAAATTTTTTATGACAGTGACACTTTAACCCCTTAAGGACGGGGCCCATTTTCGTTTTTGCGTTTTCGTTTTTTCCTCCTTGTGTTTAAAAGGCCATAGCACTTGCATTTTTACACCTACAGACCCACATGAGCCCTTATTTTTTGAGTCACTAATTGACGGCAATGACGGCTGAATTTTTGCATTTGGTACACTACGAAACCAGAAAAAAATTTAATGTGTGGTGAAATTGAAAAAAACAAAAACAAACGCATTTCTTTTATTTGGGGGAACTGTGTTTTTACGCCATTCGCCCTGGGGTAAAACTGACTCGTTATATATGTTCCTCAAGTCGTTACGATTAAAACGATATATAACATGTATAACTTATATTGTATCTGATGGCCTGTAAAAAATTCACACCATTGTTACCAAATATACGTTCCTTACAATGGCTCCATTATAGCGCTTTTATCCTTTGGTCTATGGGGCTGTGTCAGGTGTCATTTTTTGCGCCATGATGTGATCTTTCTATCGGTACCTTGATTGCGCATATACCACTTTTTCATTTTTTCTGGATTTGATGCGACCAAAAATGCGCAATTTTGCATCTTGGGATTTTTTTGCGCTGACGCCGTTTACCGTGCGAGATCAGGAATGTGATTAATTATTAGTTCAGGCGATTACGCACGCGGCGATACTAAATATGTTTATTTATTTCTTTGTTTACTTTTATTTAAAACCTGGGAAAAGTGGGGTGATTCAGACTTATTAGGGGAGGGGATTTTTACTATAAACACTTTTTTTTTTTTCTTTTTTTTTTTTTACACATATACTAGAAGCCCCCTAGGGATTAGGGTTATTTCCCCCCCCCCTAGGGGTTAGGGTTATTTCCCCCCCCCCCCCCCTAGGGGTTAGGGTTATTTCCCCCCCCCCCCTAGGGGTTAGGGTTATTCCCCCCCCCCCCTAGGGGTTAGGGTTATTCCCCCTGGGGACTTCAGCCGAATACAAACGAGGGCCGAGACGGGGACGGCGCCATCTTGGACAAATCCCCGGCTGGCTTCAGACAGGGAGATCGCTCCTCCGGGACAAGGTCCCGGAGGAGCGATCTCCCCCACTAGACCCCAGGGAAAGGTTGCCTCCGGTAATCGGAGGCAGCTGTCAACTTTGACAGCTGCCTCCGATTAGCTAATTAGCGGGCACGGCGATCAGACCGTGCCCGCTAATAGCAGCGGTCCTGGGCTACACGCGGCACCCGGGACCGCGGCGCTTCAAAACGGGGTCACCGCGCGGCCCCCGCTTTGAAGTGCTAATGAGGACATATGACGTACGGGTACGTCATATGTCCTTAAGAGGTTAACCCTTAAACTCGTGACCTTTCTATCCACAAGTCGTCTTGTGTCTTTATTAAAGAAGCAATTCACTTTTTATTTTTTTCGCCCCCCCGGGTTGCCGCTGTCAAGTATACTTACAGAAGATGATCGGTGTCCCGTTCCCGTCGGTCAGTTCCGTCCCGTGGTGCCGTTCACATCGGGGGCGCGCTCACTTCCGCCGGCTGCTGCGAGTCCTCTTCTCTGCCCAGTGATTATACGCCGGAAGTCACTCGCTTCCATGCATTCTCTATGGAAGCGCGTGACTTCCGGCGTTCAAATGACAAGGGAGAGAAGAGGAGTCACAGCGCCGGCGGAAGTGAGCACGCGCCCGATGTGAACGGCACCGCGGGACGGAACTGACCGACGGGAACGGGACACCGATCATCTTCTGTAAGTATACTTGACAGCGGCAACCCGGGGGGGCGAAAAAAATAAAAAGTGAACTGCTTCTTTAATGGGTGGCAAGTAGGAAGGTAATGCCAACTACACTCCCATGTTTGGTACTGCACACATGGAGAGGATGGCACTGTAATAACTAGTGATGCACCGAAATACCAATAATTCTGTCTATATTCCGGGCAAAAAAACTGTACGGTACCAGGATTTCCAGGTATTCCATACTTTATGTTAAAGGGGTAGTGCGGCGGTAAAAATGTATTCACACAATAACACACATTACAAAGTTATACAACTTTGTAATGTATGTTATGTCTGTGAATGGCCCCCTTCCCCGTGTCCCACCACCCCCACCCATGTACCCGGAAGTGTAGTGCTTTATACATACCTGATCCGTGCCGACACGCGTCCGCCATCTTGTGCCAAACGTCATCTCCGGCCGGCCCGAACAAAAAGATGACGTTTGGCACTAGATGGCGGACGCGTGTCGGCACGGATCAGGTATGTATAAAGCACTACACTTCCGGGTACACGGGTGGGGGTGGTGGGACACGGGGAAGGGGGCCATTCACAGACATAACATACATTACAAAGTTGTATAACTTTGTAATGTGTGTTATTTTGTGAATAATTTTTTACTGCCGCACTACCCCTTTAAGCTGCCTAATAGTGCAGCTATAACATAACACGGCGGACTGCTAGTTAAGCGCCGGCCATATTCTCTGTGCGCCGCCCCCTCCTCACCCGCGCAACCTCTTACATCGGCGCCAACTTCAAACAGTTGGCACAAAGTGATCACTTATGCCGGCCATTTTACTGTGTACATGCCGCTCTCACAACTAGCAGCGACCCTTGACCCCTCCTGAGCAGCTCCAGGGGTGAGAAAAGCCGAGCGAGAAGCATGCAGAGAGGGGGAACTGGGACTGAGGAGGAGGCACAGACAAATGGCGGGAAAGACAGCAGATGCACGGAGGAGGGCAGACACACAGGAAGCGCTGCAGGAGACGCGGTCCTCCCGGGAACAACGGCAGGTGAAAGCCGCTGGTACAGAACACTTAGACACCAGCACTGAGGAGAGGAAAAGGGCTGCAGCTGTACGCACCACACAGGCATGTCTGCGGTACCGCATGCTGCAGGGGGGGGCCTGGAATGACCTGCCCTCTGCGATATTGAAAGACTGAGATACCCCATGGCGGGCGTATACTCTCCCCATAGCTCCTGCCCCTGTGCCTGCTGCACCGCAGCATCATAACAGTGACAGGCGCACAGCTGTGCCTCAGGCCCTATTGGAGCCCCCTACACACCGGGGGCTGCCATGGTGTGGGATCAGCAGTCCTCTATACACCGGGGGCTGCCGTGGTGTGGGATCAGCAGTCCTCTATACACCGGGGGCTGCCATGGTGCGGGATCAGCAGTCCTCTATACACCGGGGGCTGCCGTGGTGTGGGATCAGCAGTCCTCTATACACCAGGGGCTGCCGTGGTGTGGGATCAGCAGTCCTCTATACACCGGGGGCTGCCGTGGTGTGGGATCAGCAGTCCTCTACACACCGGGGGCTGCCATGGTGTGGGATCAGCAGTTCTCTATACACCGGGGGCTGCCGTGGTGTGGGATCAGCAGTCCTCTATACACCGGGGGCTGCCGTGGTGTGGGATCAGCAGTCCTCTATACACCGGGGGCTGCCGTGGTGTGGGATCAGCAGTCCTCTATACACCGGGGGCTGCCGTGGTGTGGGATCAGCAGTCCTCTATACACCGGGGGGGGGGGGGGCTGCCATGGTGTGGGATCAGCAGTCCTCTATACACCGGGGGGGGGGCTGCCATGGTGTGGGATCAGCAGTCCTCTATACACACAGGGGCTGCTGTGGTGTGGGATCAGCAGTCCTCTATACACACAGGGGCTGCCATGGTGTGGGATCAGCAGTCCTCTACACACCGGGGGGGGGGGGGCTGCCATGGTGTGGGATCAGCAGTCCTCTATACACCGGGGGCTGCCGTGGTGTGGGATCAGCAGTTCTCTATACACCGGGGGCTGCCATGGTGTGGGATCAGCAGTCCTCTATACACCGGGGGCTGCCATGGTGTGGGATCAGCAGTCCTCTATACACACAGGGGCTGCCATGGTGTGGGATCAGCAGTCCTCTACACACCGGGGGGGGGGGCTGCCGTGGTGTGGGATCAGCAGTCCTCTATACACCGGGGGCTGCCATGGTGTGGGATCAGCAGTCCTCTATACACCGGGGGCTGCCATGGTGTGGGATCAGCAGTCCTCTACACACAGGGGGCTGCCGTGGTGTGGGATCAGCAGTCCCCTACACACCGGGGGCTGCCGTGGTGTGGGATCAGCAGTCCTCTATACACCGGGGGCTGCCGTGGTGTGGGATCAGCAGTCCTCTATACACCGGGGGCTGCCGTGGTGTGGGATCAGCAGTCCTCTATACACCGGGGGCTGCCGTGGTGTGGGATCAGCAGTCCTCTATACACCGGGGGCTGCCGTGGTGTGGGATCAGCAGTCCTCTATACACCGGGGGCTGCCGTGGTGTGGGATCAGCAGTCCTCTATACACCGGGGGCTGCTGTGGTGTGCCTGGGACCCGCCAGTGTGCAGCACTCCATCTAGCCCCCTCCCCACCAGGAGCCATTGCCATGTCCCCCCGGTACAGTGGCAGTAGGTCCAGTCCAGGACTGGGAGGGGAAGGGTCGGGGGTCTGCTGCACAACAACTCCCAGCATCATATCCGCAGGCTGGGCGGGGGGCATTACATTTGTATTTTTAGCGTGTTTTTTCCCCAAACTTTATTAAGTATCGAATTGGCATCGAGTATCGAATTTAACAACAAAAAAAACCTGGTATTAAACTCAAAATTCTGGTATGGTGACCTCCCTAGTAATAACACTCATCACCTTGGGACAGGGGGCGCTGGTGGGCAGGAATCCTAAGGGAGTGGGGGCGATCAGCAGCAATACTCACAGACTCCAGAGGTCCTCGAAGGTCTCCTGGCTTAGCGGGGGATCCATGGCGCCCTCACTGGGTGGATTCATGGCGCCCGGGATACTGCAGAAGAGAGAAAAGATGTCAAATACCTAGTGGCCATCCTGCATGTGTGGGTGACAAGGAGAACGATGATGGCAGCCGCACCATGTGACCCCAAACAATGACAGTGGTTGCATGCAGCAGCAGCAGAGGTATAGAAGCCCACCATGCAGGCAACCCAGGCCCCATCCTGACCCCTGAGGAGACTCACTCAAACGGACGGGAGACGGGGGAGAGGGAGAAGAGAGAGCGCAGCAGAGGACGGGAGACGGGGGGGGGGAGAGGGAGAAGAGGGAGAAGAGAGCGCAGCAGAGGACGGGAGACGGGGGGGGGAGAGGGAGAAGAGAGCGCGCAGCAGAGGACGGGAGGTGGGGGGAGAGGGAGAAGAGAGCGCAGCAGAGGACGGGAGGTGGGGGGAGAGGGAGAAGAGAGAGCGCAGCAGAGGACTGGAGACGGGGGGGGGGGGGGGGGAGAGGGAGAAGAGCGCGCAGCAGAGGACTGGAGGTGGGGGGGGGGGGGAGAGGGAGAAGAGAGCGCGCAGCAGAGGACTGGAGACGGGGGGAGAGGGAGAAGAGAGCGCGCAGCAGAGGACGGGAGGTGGGGGGGGGGGGGAGAGGGAGAAGAGAGCGCGCAGCAGAGGACTGGAGGTGGGGGGGGGAGAGGGAGAAGAGAGCGCGCAGCAGAGGACGGGAGACGGGGGGAGAGGGAGAAGAGAGAGCGCGCAGCAGAGGACGGGAGGTGGGGGGAGAGGGAGAAGAGAGAGCGCGCAGCAGAGGACTGGAGGTGGGGGGAGAGGGAGAAGAGAGAGCGCGCAGCAGAGGACTGGAGGTGGGGGGGGGGAGAGGGAGAAGAGAGCGCGCAGCAGAGGACGGGAGACGGGGGGAGAGGGAGAAGAGAGAGCGCGCAGCAGAGGACGGGAGACGGGGGGAGAGGGAGAAGAGAGAGCGCGCAGCAGAGGACGGGAGACGGGGGGAGAGGGAGAAGAGAGAGCACGCAGCAGAGGACGGGAGACGGGGGGAGAGGGAGAAGAGAGAGCGCGCAGCAGAGGACGGGAGGTGGGGGGGAGAGGGAGAAGAGAGAGCGCGCAGCAGAGGACGGGAGGTGGGGGGAGAGGGAGAAGAGAGAGCGCGCAGCAGAGGACGGGAGGTGGGGGGAGAGGGAGAAGAGAGCGCGCAGCAGAGGACGGGAGGTGGGGGGAGAGGGAGAAGAGAGAGCGCGCAGCAGAGGACGGGAGGTGGGGGGAGAGGGAGAAGAGAGAGCGCAGCAGAGGACGGGAGGTGGGGGGAGAGGGAGAAGAGAGAGCGCGCAGCAGAGGACGGGAGACGGGGGGGGGGGAGAGGGAGAAGGGAGAGGGAGAAGAGAGCGCAGCAGAGGACGGGCGGGGGGGGGGGGGAGAGGGAGAAGAGAGCGCGCAGCAGAGGACGGGAGACGGGGGGGGGGGGGGAGAGGGAGAAGAGAGCGCGCAGCAGAGGACGGGATACGGGGGGGAAAGGGAGAAGAGAGCGCAGCAGAGGACGGGAGACGGGGGGGAGAGGGAGAAGAGAGCGCGCAGCAGAGGACGGGAGGTGGGGGGAGAGGGAGAAGAGAGCGCGCAGCAGAGGACGGGAGGTGGGGGGAGAGGAAGAAGAGAGCGCGCAGCAGAGGACGGGAGGTGGGGGGAGAGGAAGAAGAGAGCGCGCAGCAGAGGACGGGAGGTGGGGGGAGAGGGAGAAGAGAGAGCGCGCAGCAGAGGACGGGAGGCGGGGGGGAGAGGGAGAAGAGAGAGCGCGCAGCAGAGGACGGGAGGCGGGGGGGAGAGGGAGAAGAGAGAGCGCGCAGCAGAGGACGGGAGACGGGGGGAGAGGGAGAAGAGAGAGCGCGCAGCAGAGGACGGGAGGTGGAGGGAGAGGGAGAAGAGAGAGCGCGCAGCAGAGGACGGGTGGTGGGGGGAGAGGGGAAGAGAGAGCGCAGCAGAGGACGGGAGGTGGGGGGAGAGAGGGAGAAGAGAGAGCGCAGCAGAGGACGGGAGACGGGGGGGAGAGGGAGAAGAGAGAGCGCGCAGCAGAGGACGGGAGGTGGGGGGAGAGGGAGAAGAGAACGGTATACAGGACTGGGGGGGGGGGACTCTCGGTTCCGGTATACGGTGGGGGGGTATGGGGGTGTCGGGGGGGGGGGGGGGGGAGGATTCTCGGTTCCGGTATACGGGGGGGAGGACTCTCGGTTCCGGTATACGGGGGGGAGGACTCTCGGTTCCGGTATACGGGGGGGGAGGACTCTCGGTTGCGGTATACGGGGGGGGGGGGGGGGGGGGGGGGAGGACTCTCGGTTCCGGTATACGGGGGGGGGGGGGGCGGGGGGAGGACTCTCGGTTGCGGTATACGGGGGGGGGGGGGGGGGGGGGGGGAGGACTCTCGGTTCCGGTATACGGGGGGTGGCAGGGGGGGGGGGGGAACTCTCGGTTCCGGTATACGGGGGGGGAGGACTCTCGGTTCCGGTATACGGGGGGGGAGGACTCTCGGTTTCCGGTATACGGGGGGGAGGACTCTCGGTTCCGGTATACGGGGGGGAGGACTCTCGGTTGCGGTATACGGGGGGGGGGGGGGGGGGGGGGGGGGAGGACTCTCGGTTCCGGTATACGGGGGGGGGGGGGGGGGGGCGGGGGGAGGACTCTCGGTTGCGGTATACGGGGGGGGGGGGGGGGAGGACTCTCGGTTCCGGTATACGGGGGGGAGGACTCTCGGTTGCGGTATACGGGGGGGAGGACTCTCGGTTGCGGTATACGGGGGGGGGCGGGGGGAGGACTCTCGGTTGCGGTATACGGGGGGGGGGGGGGGGCGGGGCTTGAGGACTCTCGGTTGCGGTATACGGGGGGGGTGGGGGTGGGAGGACTCTCGGTTCCGGTAAAGGGGGGGGGAGGAGGACTCTTGGTTCCGGTATACGGGGGGGGGGGGGGGGGGGTGTTTCGAGGCCTCTCGGTTACGGTATAAGGGGGGGGGGGAGCGGCGAGGACTCTCTGTTCCGGTATACGGGGGGTGGCAGGGGGGGGGGCAAACTCTCGGTTCCGGTATACGGGGGAGAGGACTCTCGGTTCCGGTATACGGGGGGGGGGGGGGAGGACTCTCGGTTGCGGTATACGGGGGGGGGGAGGACTCTAGGATCCGGTATACAGGACGGGGGACTCTCGGTTCCGGTACACAGGACGGGGGACTCTCGGTTCCGGTACACAGGACGGGGGACTCTAGGATCCGGTATACAGGACGGGGGACTCTCGGTTCCGGTACACAGGGGGGAGGACTCTCGGTTCCGGTACACAGGACGGGGGACTCTCGGTTCCGGTACACAGGACGGGGGACTCTAGGATCCGGTATACAGGACGGGGGACTCTCGGTTCCGGTATACGGGGGGGGGGAGGACTCTAGGATCCGGTATACAGGACGGGGGACTCTCGGTTCCGGTATACAGGACGGGGGACTCACCGGTTCTCGGTCACCGTGGCGCGTTCCTCCGTCCTCCTCGTGTTGGGAATTCCCCAGCTCCCATCATGCACCGCGGCTGCTCCGCCCACAAAACCAAAGACTGAAAACATTTCCGGGACAGCTGGAACGCAAACTGGAAATATCAGTCGCGGGAGACCGCCCTGCGCGGCTGCTGATTGGTCAGAGGTGACAGTGGGCGTGACCAGCCGCTATTACGTACACATCTTCCCGCCCACCTTTCCCTTGTCACCTAGAGACATCTCCGCATTGGTCAGTAACAGCCGCGAGCTCATGAATATTAATGTTACCGGGAAGTAGCTGAGGAGCCGGTACCGTGTGCGACCGTCTGCAGGGACAGCATGGAGGAAGAGGTGAGAGAGTCTGCAGGGAGACTATGGAGGAAGAGGTGAGAGAGTCTGCAGGGAGACTATGGAGGAAGAGGTGAGAGAGTCTGCAGGGAGACTGTGGAGGAAGAGGTGAGAGAGTCTGCAGTGTATGGAGGAAGAGGTGAGAGAGTCTGCAGGGAGACTATGGAGGAAGAGGTGAGAGAGTCTGCAGGGAGACTATGGAGGAAGAGGTGAGAGAGTCTGCAGGGAGTATGGAGGAAGAGGTGAGAGAGTCTGCAGTGTATGGAGGAAGAGGTGAGAGAGTCTGCAGGGAGACTATGGAGGAAGAGGTGAGAGTCTGCAGGGAGACTATGGAGGAAGAGGTGAGAGAGTCTGCAGGGAGTATGGAGGAAGAGGTGAGAGAGTCTGCAGGGAGTATGGAGGAAGAGGTGAGAGAGTCTGCAGGGAGACTATGGAGGAAGAGGTGAGAGAGTCTGCAGGGAGTATGGAGGAAGAGGTGAGAGAGTCTGCAGAGAGTATGGAGGAAGAGGTGAGAGAGTCTGCAGGGAGTATGGAGGAAGAGGTGAGAGAGTCTGCAGGGAGACTATGGAGGAAGAGGTGAGAGAGTCTGCAGGGAGACTATGGAGGAAGAGGTGAGAGAGTCTGCAGGGAGACTATGGAGGAAGAGGTGAGAGAGTCTGCAGGGAGTATGGAGGAAGAGGCGAGAGAGTCTGCAGAGAGTATGGAGGAAGAGGTGAGAGAGTCTGCAGGGACAGCATGGAGGAAGAGGCGAGAGAGTCTGTAGAGTGTATGGAGGAAGAGGTGAGAGAGTCTGCAGGGGGACTATGGAGGAAGAGGTGAGAGAGTCTGCAGGGAGACTATGGAGGAAGAGGTGAGAGTCTGCAGGGAGACTATGGAGGAAGAGGTGAGAGAGTCTGCAGGGAGACTATGGAGGAAGAGGTGAGAGAGTCTGCAGGGAGTATGGAGGAAGAGGTGAGAGAGTCTGCAGAGAGTATGGAGGAAGAGGTGAGAGAGTCTGCAGAGAGTATGGAGGAAGAGGTGAGAGAGTCTGCAGGGAGACTATGGAGGAAGAGGTGAGAGAGTCTGCAGGGAGACTATGGAGGAAGAGGCGAGAGAGTCTGCAGGGAGACTATGGAGGAAGAGGTGAGAGTCTGCAGGGAGACTATGGAGGAAGAGGTGAGAGTCTGCAGGGAGACTATGGAGGAAGAGGTGAGAGAGTCTGCAGGGAGACTATGGAGGAAGAGGTGAGAGAGTCTGCAGGGAGTATGGAGGAAGAGGTGAGAGAGTCTGCGGGGAGAGTATGGAGGAAGAGGTGAGAGAGTCTGCAGGGAGAGTATGGAGGAAGAGGCGAGAGAGTCTGCGGGGAGAGTATGGAGGAAGAGGTGAGAGAGTCTGGAGAGAGAATTTGGAGAAGGGGGCGAGAGAGTCTGCAGGGAGGAAGAGGCGGGTGTCTTTGCCTCGTGTCGGTTAGGCGTCGGGTCGGTTAGGCTTCGGGTGTCTTTGCCTCGGGTCGGTTAGGCGTCGGGTCGGTTAGGCGTCGGGTGTCTTTGCCTCGGGTCGGTTAGGCGTCGGGTCGGTTAGGCTTCGGGTGTCTTTGCCTCGGGTCGGTTAGGCGTCGGGTCGGTTACGCCTTGGGTCGGTTAGGCTTCGGGTGTCTTTGCCTCGGGTCGGTTAGGCGTCGGGTCGGTTAGGCGTCGGGTGTCTTTGCCTCGGGTCGGTTAGGCGTCGGGTCGGTTAGGCGTCGGGTGTCTTTGCCTCGGGTCGGTTAGGCGTCGGGTGTCTTTGCCTCGGGTCGGTTAGGCGTCGGGTCGGTTAGGCTTCGGGTGTCTTTGCCTCGGGTCGGTTAGGCTTCGGGTGTCTTTGCCTCGGGTCGGTTAGGCGTCGGGTGTCTTTGCCTCGGGTCGGTTAGACGTCGGGTCGGTTAGGCGTCGGGTGTCTTTGCCTCGGGTCGGTTAGGCGTCGGGTGTCTTTGCCTCGGGTCGGTTAGGCTTCGGGTGTCTTTGCCTCGGGTCGGTTAGGCGTCGGGTGTCTTTGCCTCGGGTCGGTTAGGCGTCGGGTGTCTTTGCCTCGGGTCGGTTAGACGTCGGGTGTCTTTGCCTCGGGTCGGTTAGGCGTTCGGTGTGTCTTTGCCTCGGATCGGTTAGGCGTTCGGGTGTCTTTGCCTCGGATCGGTTAGGCGTCGGGTTGTCTTTGCCTCGGGTCGGTTAGGCGTCGGGTCGGTTAGGCGTCGGGTGTCTTTGCCCTCGGGTCGGTTTTAGACGTCGGGTGTCTTTTGCCTCGGGTCGGTTAGACGTCGGGTGTCTTTTGCCTCGGGTTCGGTTAGACGTCGGGTGTCTTTGCCTCGGGTCGGTTAGGCTTCGGATGTCTTTGCCTCGGGTCGGTTAGGCTTCGGGTGTCTTTGCCTCGGGTCGGTTAGGCGTCGGGTGTCTTTGCCTCGGGTCGGTTAGACGTCGGGTCGGTTAGGCGTCGGGTGTCTTTGCCTCGGGTCGGTTAGGCGTCGGGTGTCTTTGCCTCGGGTCGGTTAGGCTTCGGGTGTCTTTGCCTCGGGTCGGTTAGGCGTCGGGTGTCTTTTGCCTCGGGTCGGTTAGGCGTCGGGTTGTCTTTGCCTCGGGTCGGTTAGACGTCGGGTGTCTTTGCCTCGGGTCGGTTAGGCGTCGGGTGTCTTTGCCTCGGATCGGTTAGGCGTTCGGGTGTTCTTTGCCTCGGATCGGTTAGGCGTCGGGTTGTCTTTGCCTCGGGTCGGTTAGGCGTTCGGGTCGGTTAGGCTTCGGGTGTCTTTGCCTCGGGTCGGTAGGCTTCGGGTGTCTTTGCCTCGGGTCGGTTAGGCGTCGGGTTTGTCTTTGCCTCGGGTCGGTTAGGACGTCGGGTCGGTTAGGCGTCGGGTGTCTTTGCCTCGGGTTCGGTTAGGCGTCGGGTGTCTTTGCCTCGGGTCGGTTAGGCTTCGGGTGTCTTGCCTCGGGCTCGGTTAGGCGTCGGGTGTCTTTGCCTCGGGTCGGTTAGGCGTCGGGTGTCTTTGCCTCGGGTCGGTTAGGCGTCGGGTGTCTTTGCCTCGGGTCGGTTAGGCGTCGGGTGTCTTTGCCTCGGGTCGGTTAGGCGTCGGGTCGGTTAGGCGTCGGGTGTCTTTGCCTCGGGTCGGTTAGACGTCGGGTCGGTTAGGCGTCGGGTGTCTTTGCCTCGGGTCGGTTAGGCGTCGGGTGTCTTTGCCTCGGGTCGGTTAGGCGTCGGGTCGGTTAGGCTTCGGGTGTCTTTGCCTCGGGTCGGTTAGGCTTCGGGTGTCTTTGCCTCGGGTCGGTTAGGCGTCGGGTGTCTTTGCCTCGGGTCGGTTAGACGTCGGGTCGGTTAGGCGTCGGGTGTCTTTGCCTCGGGTCGGTTAGGCGTCGGGTGTCTTTGCCTCGGGTCGGTTAGGCTTCGGGTGTCTTTGCCTCGGGTCGGTTAGGCGTTCGGGTGTCTTTGCCTCGGGTCGGTTAGGGTCGGGTGTCTTTGCCTCGGGTCGGTTAGACGTCGGGTGTCTTTGCCTCGGGTCGGTTAGGCGTCGGGTGTCTTTGCCTCGGATCGGTTAGGCGTCGGGTGTCTTTGCCTCGGATCGGTTAGGCGTCGGGTGTCTTTGCCTCGGGTCGGTTAGGCGTCGGGTCGGTTAGGCGTCGGGTGTCTTTGCCTCGGGTCGGTTAGACGTCGGGTGTCTTTGCCTCGGGTCGGTTAGACGTCGGGTGTCTTTGCCTCGGGTCGGTTAGACGTTCGGGTGTCTTTGCCTCGGGTCGGTTAGGCTTCGGGTGTCTTTGCCTCGGGTCGGTTAGGCTTCGGGTTGTCTTTGCCTCGGGTCGGTTAGGCGTCGGGTTGTCTTTGCCTCGGGTCGGTTAGACGTCGGGTCGGTTAGGCGTCGGGTGTCTTTGCCTCGGGTCGGTTAGGCGTCGGGTGTCTTTGCCTCGGGTCGGTTAGGCTTCGGGTGTCTTTGCCTCGGGTCGGTTAGGCGTCGGGTCGGTTAGGCGTCGGGTGTCTTTGCCTCGGGTCGGTTAGACGTCGGGTGTCTTTGCCTCGGGTCGGTTAGACGTCGGGTGTCTTTGCCTCGGGTCGGTTAGACGTCGGGTGTCTTTGCCTCGGGTCGGTTAGGCTTCGGGTGTCTTTGCCTCGGGTCGGTTAGGCTTCGGGTGTCTTTGCCTCGGGTCGGTTAGGCGTCGGGTGTCTTTGCCTCGGGTCGGTTAGACGTCGGGTCGGTTAGGCGTCGGGTGTCTTTGCCTCGGGTCGGTTAGGCGTCGGGTGTCTTTGCCTCGGGTCGGTTAGGCTTCGGGTGTCTTTGCCTCGGGTCGGTTAGGCGTCGGGTGTCTTTGCCTCGGGTCGGTTAGGCGTCGGGTGTCTTTGCCTCGGGTCGGTTAGGCGTCGGGTGTCTTTGCCTCGGGTCGGTTAGGCGTCGGGTGTCTTTGCCTCGGA
Organism: Dendropsophus ebraccatus; assembly: GCF_027789765.1. Lineage (NCBI taxonomy): Eukaryota > Metazoa > Chordata > Amphibia > Anura > Hylidae > Dendropsophus > Dendropsophus ebraccatus. The sequence goes on from NC_091454.1 coordinate 233,885,490, forward strand.
TCGGTTAGGCGTCGGGTGTCTTTGCCTCGGATCGGTTAGGCGTCGGGTGTCTTTGCCTCGGGTCGGTTAGGCGTCGGGTCGGTTAGGCGTCGGGTGTCTTTGCCTCGGGTCGGTTAGACGTCGGGTGTCTTTGCCTCGGGTCGGTTAGACGTCGGGTGTCTTTGCCTCGGGTCGGTTAGACGTCGGGTGTCTTTGCCTCGGGTCGGTTAGCCGTCGGGTGTCTTTGCCTCGGGTCGGTTAGGCGTCGGGTCGGTTAGGCTTCGGGTGTCTTTGCCTCGGGTCGGTTAGACGTCGGGTGTCTTTGCCTCGGGTCGGTTAGGCGTCGGGTCGGTTAGGCGTCGGGTCGGTTAGGCGTCGGGTCGGCAAGGTGTCGGGTGTCTTTGCCTCGGGTCGGTTAGACGTCGGGTGTCTTTGCCTCGGGTCGGTTAGGCGTCGGGTCGGTTAGGCGTCGGGTGTCTTTGCCTCGGGTCGGTTAGGCTTCGGGTGTCTTTGCCTCGGGTCGGTTAGGCGTCGGGTGTCTTTGCCTCGGGTCGGTTAGGCGTCGGGTGTCTGTGCTTCGGGTGTCTTTGCCTCGGGTCGGTTAGACGTCGGGTGTCTTTGCCTCGGGTCGGTTAGGCGTCGGGTCGGTTAGGCGTCGGGTGTCTTTGCCTCGGGTCGGTTAGGCTTCGGGTGTCTTTGCCTCGGGTCGGTTAGGCGTCGGGTGTCTTTGCCTCGGGTCGGTTAGGCGTCGGGTGTCTGTGCTTCGGGTGTCTTTGCCTCGGGTCGGTTAGGCTTCGGGTGTCTTTGCCTCGGGTCGGCAAGGTGTCGGCTGTTATCACTGCATACATCGATAGTGACAGGCAGCCTCCCCCCGTGTATTGTTATAACTATATTCCGCCACATGGGGGGGGGGAGGGGCTGGTGTGTACAGTGCTCTGTGTGCAGCAGCACAGGATCAGAGCGGGCACCTCGGCTTGGACAGCCCTGCAGTTCCCCACATGAACAGTGATGGCAGCAGAGAGGCCCATCCCACCCCTGCTGCTCAGTGTGTATCTCTAGGACATGACACACTTATTATATTATACATACAAAGTAATAGAACTTTATTAATGCAGTGTATTAGGGCATTGTCCCTCTGCTTCCAGGGCGCTCTGACCATAGGGGGTTCCCCGGGAGGAGGCCAGGAATACCCCATCATGGAGCACTTCTTGCTGTATTCTCCCTTCATTATCGGGGTTTGCAGTAGGGTGGAGTCAGCTAGCCGGCCCCACCTATCCTTAGTGGGCGTGTCTGTGTGTGTAGTGGTTGGATACTACGGTTACTGGCTACTCCATGATGGCCGCTCATGTTTAGGCTCTGCCTGTAGTCCAGGTGATTGGAGGTGTAAGACCAGACTATGAAGGCCAGGCTGGGGGCCCGCTCATGGCTAAGACGCTTTGGGATCAGTTCTGGCAATAGAGGGGTCCTATGTATCCGTCTCCTCCTCCTGTGTATGTAGCTTTCTCCTCCTCCTCCTGTGTATGTAGCTTTCTCCTCCTCCTCCTGTGTATGTAGCTTTCTCCTCCTCCTCCTCCTGTGTATGTAGCTTTCTCCTCCTCCTCCTGTGTATGTAGCTTTCTCCTCCTCCTCCTCCTGTGTATGTAGCTTTCTCCTCCTCCTGTGTATGTAGCTTTCTCCTCCTCCTCCTGTGTATGTAGATTTCTCCTCCTCCTCCTGTGTATGTAGATTTCTCCTCCTCCTCCTCCTGTGTATGTAGCTTTCTCCTCCTCCTCCTGTGTATGTAGCTTTCTCCTCCTCCTCTAGTGTATGTAGCTTTCTCCTCCTCCTCCTGTGTATGTAGATTTCTCCTCCTCCTCCTTTGTATGTAGCTTTCTCCTCCTCCTCCTGTGTATGTAGCTTTCTCCTCCTCCTCCTGTGTATATAGATTTCTCCTCCTCCTCCTGTGTATGTAGCTTTCTCCTCCTCCTCCTCCTGTGTATGTAGCTTTCTCCTCCTCCTCCTGTGTATGTAGCTTTCTCCTCCTCCTCCTGTGTATGTAGCTTTCTCCTCTTCCTCCTGTGTATGTAGATTTCTCCTCCTCCTCCTGTGTATGTAGAGTTCTCCTCCTCCTCCTGTGTATGTAGATTTCTCCTCCTCCTCCTGTGTATGTAGATTTCTCCTCCTCCTCCTGTGTATGTAGATTTCTCCTCCTTCTCCTGTGTATGTAGCTTTCTCCTCCTCCTCCTGTGTATGTAGATTTCTTCTCCTCCTCCTCCTGTGTATGTAGATTTCTCCTCCTCCTCCTGTGTATGTAGATTTCTCCTCCTCCTCCTGTGTATGTAGCTTTCTCCTCCTCCTCCTCCTGTGTATGTAGCTTTCTCCTCCTCCTCCTCCTGTGTATGTAGCTTTCTCCTCCTCCTCCTGTGTATGTAGCTTTCTCCTCCTCCTCCTCCTGTGTATGTAGCTTTCTCCTCCTCCTCCTGTGTATGTAGCTTTCTCCTCCTCCTCCTGTGTATGTAACTTTCTCCTCCTCCTCCTGTGTATGTAGCTTTCTCCTCCTCCTCCTGTGTATGTAGCTTTCTTCTCCTCCTCCTGTGTATGTAGCTTTCTTCTCCTCCTCCTGTGTATGTAACTTTCTTCTCCTCCTCCTGTGTATGTAACTTTCTTCTCCTCCTCCTGTGTATGTAACTTTCTTCTCCTCCTCCTGTGTATGTAACTTTCTTCTCCTCCTCCTGTGTATGTAGCTTTCTCCTCCTCCTCCTGTGTATGTAGCTTTCTCCTCCTCCTCCTGTGTATGTAGCTTTCTCCTCCTCCTCCTGTGTATGTAGCTTTCTCCTCCTCCTCCTGTGTATGTAGCTTTCTCCTCCTCCTCCTGTGTATGTAGCTTTCTCCTCCTCCTCCTGTGTATGTAGCTTTCTCCTCCTCCTCCTCCTCCTCCTGTGTATGTAGCTTTCTCCTCCTCCTCCTGTGTATGTAGCTTTCTCCTCCTCCTCCTGTGTATGTAGCTTTCTCCTCCTCCTCCTGTGTATGTAGATTTCTCCTCCTCCTCCTGTGTATGTAGATTTCTCCTCCTCCTCCTGTGTATGTAGCTTTCTCCTCCTCCTCCTGTGTATGTAGCTTTCTCCTCCTCCTCTAGTGTATGTAGCTTTCTCCTCCTCCTCCTGTGTATGTAGATTTCTCCTCCTCCTCCTGTGTATGTAGCTTTCTCCTCCTCCTCCTGTGTATGTAGCTTTCTCCTCCTCCTCCTGTGTATGTAGCTTTCTCCTCCTCCTCCTGTGTATATAGATTTCTCCTCCTCCTCCTGTGTATGTAGCTTTCTCCTCCTCCTCCTCCTGTGTATGTAGCTTTCTCCTCCTCCTCCTGTGTATGTAGCTTTCTCCTCCTCCTCCTGTGTATGTAGCTTTCTCCTCTTCCTCCTGTGTATGTAGATTTCTCCTCCTCCTCCTGTGTATGTAGAGTTCTCCTCCTCCTCCTGTGTATGTAGCTTTCTCCTCCTCCTCCTGTGTATGTAGATTTCTTCTCCTCCTCCTCCTGTGTATGTAGATTTCTCCTCCTCCTCCTGTGTATGTAGATTTCTCCTCCTCCTCCTGTGTATGTAGATTTCTCCTCCTCCTCCTGTGTATGTAGCTTTCTCCTCCTCCTCCTGTGTATGTAGATTTCTTCTCCTCCTCCTCCTGTGTATGTAGCTTTCTCCTCCTCCTCCTGTGTATGTAGCTTTCTCCTCCTCCTCCTGTGTATGTAGATTTCTCCTCCTCCTCCTGTGTATGTAGATTTCTCCTCCTCCTCCTGTGTATGTAGCTTTCTCCTCCTCCTCCTCCTGTGTATGTAGCTTTCTCCTCCTCCTGTGTATGTAGCTTTCTCCTCCTCCTCCCATGTATCTTTCTTCTCCTATGTATCTTCCTCCTCCTCCAATTATTTTTGTCTCCTCCTTCTATGTATCTGTCTCCTCCTCCTCCTCCTCCCATGTATCTTTCTTCTCCTATGTATCTTCCTCCTCCTCCAATTATTTTTGTCTCCTCCTTCTATGTATCTGTCTCCTCCTCCTCCCATGTATCTTTCTTCTCCTATGTATCTTCCTCCTCCTCCAATTATTTTTGCCTCCTCCTCCCATGTATCTTTCTTCTCCTATGTATCTTCCTCCTCCTCCAATTATTTTTGTCTCCTCCTCCTCCCATGTATCTTTCTTCTCCTATGTATCTTCCTCCTCCTCCAATTATTTTTGCCTCCTCCTCCCATGTATCTTTCTTCTCCTATGTATCTTCCTCCTTCTCCAATTATTTTTGCCTCCTCCTTCTATTTATCTGTTTCCTCCTCCTTCTATGTATCTGTCTCCTCTTCCTCCTCCTCCTCCTATGTATCTTTCTTCTCCTATGTATCTTCCTCCTCCTCCAATTAGTTTTGTCTCCTCCTTCTATGTATCTGTCTCCTCCTCCTCCTATGTATCTTTCTTCTCCTATGTATCTTCCTCCTTCTCCAATTATTTTTGCCTCCTCCTTCTATGTATCTGTCTCCTCCTCCTATGTATCTTTCTTCTCCTATGTATCTTCCTCCTCCTCCTCCAATTATTTTTGTCTCCTCCTTCTATGTATCTGTCTCCTCCTCCTCCTCCTATGTATCTTTCTTCTCCTATGTATCTTCCTCCTCCTCCAATTATTTTTGTCTCCTCCTTCTATGTATCTGTCTCCTCTTCCTCCCATGTATCTTCCTTCTCCTCCGATTATTTTTGTCTCCTCCTCCCATGTATCTTTCTTCTCCTATGTATCTTCCTCCTTCTCCAATTATTTTTGCCTCCTCCTTCTATGTACCTGTATCCTCCTCCTCCTCCCATGTATCTTTCTTCTCCTATGTATCTTCCTCCTCCTCCAATTATTTTTGTCTCCTTTCTATGTATCTGTCTCCTCTTCCTCCTTTCCCTCCCACGTATCTTCCTCCTCCTCCAATTATTTTTGTCTCCTCCTCCTCCTCCCATGTATCTTTCTTCTCCTATGTATCTTTCCCCTCCTTTAATTATTTTTGTCTCCTCCTTCTATGTATCTGTCTCCTCTTCCTCCTTTCCCTCCCATGTATCTTCCTCCTCCTCCTCCAATTATTTTTGTCTCCTCCTTCTATGTATCTGTCTCCTCTTCCTCCTTTCCCTCCCATGTATCTTCCTCCTCCTCCTCCAATTATTTTTGTCTCCTCCTTCTATGTATCTGTCTCCTCTTCCTCCTTTCCCTCCCATGTATCTTCCTCCTCCTCCGATTATTTTTGTCTCCTCCTCCTCCTCCCATGTATCTTTCTTCTCCTATGTATCTTCCTCCTTCTCCAATTATTTTTGTCTCCTCCTTCTATGTATCTGTCTCCTCTTCCTCCTCCTCCGATTATTTTTGTCTCCTCCTCCCATGTATCTTTCTTCTCCTATGTATCTTCCTCCTTCTCCAATTATTTTTGTCTCCTCCTCCTCCTTCCATGTATCTTTCTTCTCCTATGTATCTTCCTCCTCCTTTAATTATTTTTGTCTCCTCCTTCTATGTATCTGTCTCCTCTTCCTCCTTTCCCTCCCATGTATCTTCCTCCTCCTCCGATTATTTTTGTCTCCTCCTCCTCCTCCCATGTATCTTTCTTCTCCTATGTATCTTCCTCCTTCTCCAATAATTTTTGCCTCCTCTTCCTTCTCTGTATTTGTCTCCTCTTCCTCCTGTGTATCTGTCATGAGGTTAATTGTAATGGCTCCTATTGGTTTAGCCTGGGCCCTGGTGGCCTTGTTATAGAGGATGTAAGGCCTTGTGGACGTATCCATGGTAACCTGATATTATTTGCAGTGCGCCAACTCCTACCACGTTGCTGTATATAAAATGGAGGACGTTCATCACTTGCTCCACTTTATTAGTTTTTGGCAGCCTGTCCAGTGGGTAGTGTGCGGTTTCCGAATGTTGTGCCCGTCCCCCACCACCGACATCGCTCAGGAAGTAAAACTAGTGACCGAGGCGTAAATGCCACCAGGAGCTGGAAATATAACAAACGGAGCAAATGGCGCCCAGATATAATGTCATGAGCACATCTGAACCTCCCGTACGGACAAGAGGAATCCGGAAGACAAGATGTCGTATCACAGGTCAAAGGTTGGCTTGTGGCTTAGCGGCAGGGTTAACCATTCACCTGCCAGTGCCCAGACCTTCTGGAGGTGGCTGCACGGCTCTTATCGCACACAATGGCGGATTAGCAGTCCCATCATCAGCACATTGAGTGAGTAGACAAGACCCCGTACATCCATCCTGGCACTGCCACCGCTCCCAGTCTGCCCCCCGCCTCCTTAGCACAGGTAAAGAAGTCATTGGGCCTCCATCCTCTCAGAGCTGGATCGCTGTCTGTATACTGATCACCTGATTGTGTCTGTGTCAGGATTGTATTTATACATAGCAGCCAATGAGAGGAGAAGCAGGAGCCTAAACCAATGATGAGGCAGGAGGTGTGGCCCAGACTACCTACAATCCCTGCTAATCTGTAGTCACCGGTCACAGCTCTAATGGCACCCAGGTAAGGAGCAGCCGAGATCTGAGTAACATATAGTGAGGCCGAAAGAAAACACGTAGATCCAGATCAGCTGGGTAGCCTCCAGTGTGATCAGTGTATGTGTGTATCTGCTGGGATCAGTGTGTATGTGTGTGTCTCCTGGGATCAGTGTGTGTGTTATAGGATCCATCTGGGGGTGTCTACTGTGATCAATGGATGTGTCTCCTGGGATCAGTGTATGTGTGTGTGTCTCCTGGGATCAGTGTGTGTGTGTGTGTGTGTCTCCTGGGATCAGTGTGTGTGTGTGTGTCTCCTGGGATCTGTGTGTGTGTGTGTGTGTGTGTCTGCTGGGATCAGTGTGTGTGTGTGTGTGTGTGTCTCCTAAGATCAGTGTGTGTGTGTGTGTCTCCTGGGATCAGTGTGTGTGTGTGTGTCTCCTGGGATCTGTGTGTGTGTGTCTCCTGGGATCAGTGTATGTGCGTCTGTCTCCTGGGATCAGTGTGTGTATGTGTGTGTCTCCTGGGATCAGTGTGTGTGTGTGTCTCCTGGGATCAGTGTATGTGCGTCTGTCTCCTGGGATCAGTGTGTGTGTGTGTATCTCCTGGGATCAGTGTGTGTGTGTGTGTGTGTGTATCTCCTGGGATCAGTGTGTGTGTGTGTGTGTGTGTGTGTGTGTGTGTCTCCTGGGATCAGTGTGTGTATGTGTGTATCTCCTGGGATCAGTGTGTGTGTGTGTGTCTCCTGGGATCAGTGTGTGTGTGTGTGTATCTCCTGGGATCAGTGTGTGTGTGTGTGTGTGTGTGTGTGTGTCTCCTGGGATCAGTGTGTGTATGTGTGTATCTCCTGGGATCAGTGTGTGTGTGTGTGTCTCCTGGGATCAGTGTGTGTGTGTGTGTCTCCTGGGATCAGTGTGTGTGTGTGTGTCTCCTGGGATCAGTGTGTGTGTGTGTGTCTCCTGGGATCAGTGTGTGTGTGTATCTGCTGGGATCAGTGTGTGTGTGTCTCCTGGGATCTGTGTGTGTGTGTCTCCTGGGATCAGTGTGTGTGTGTGTGTGTGTGTCTCCTGGGATCAGTGTGTGTGTGTGTGTGTGTGTGTGTCTCCTGGGATCAGTGTGTGTGTGTGTCTCCTGGGATCAGTGTGTGTGTGTGTGTGTGTGTGTCTCCTGGGATCAGTGTGTGTGTGTGTCTCCTGGGATCAGTGTGTGTGTGTTGTGTGTGTGTGTGTGTGTGTGTCTGTCTCCTGGGATCAGTGTGTGTGTGTGTGTGTGTGTGTGTGTGTGTGTGTCTGTCTCCTGGGATCAGTGTATGTGTGTGTTTCCTGGGATCAGTGTGTGTGTGTGTCTCCTGGGATGTGTGTGTGTGTCTCTCCTGGGATCAGTGTATGTGTCTCCTGGGATCAGTGTGTGTGTGTGTGTGTGTGTATGTGTGTCTCCTGGGATGACTGTGTGTGTGTGTGTCTCCTGGGATCAGTGTGTTTGTGTGTGTGTGTGTGTGTCTCATGGGATCAGTGTGTATGTGTGTGTCTCCTGGAATCAGTGTGTGTGTGTGTGTGTGTGTGTGTCTCCTGGGATCAGTGTGTGTGTGTGTGTGTGTCTCCTGGGATCAGTGTGTGTGTGTGTGTGTGTGTGTGTGTGGTGTGTCTCCTGGGATCAATGTATGTGTGTGTGTCTCCTGGGATCAGTGTGTGTGTGTCTCCCGGGATCAGTGTGTGTGTGTCTCTTGTGATCAGTGTGTTTGTGCCTTATGGGATCAGTGTGTGTGTGTGTCTCCTAGGATGAGTGTATGTGTGTGTGTCTCATGGGATCAGTGTGTGTGTGTGTGTGTGTGTGTGTGTCTGTCTGTCTCCTGGGATCAGTGTGTGTGTGTGTGTGTGTGTGTGTGTATCTCCTGGGATCAGTGTATGTGTGTGTGTGTCTGTCTGTCTCCTGGGATCAGTGTGTGTGTGTGTGTGTGTGTGTGTCTCCTGGAATCAGTGTGTTTGTGTCTCCTGGAATCAGTGTGTGTGTGTCTCCTAGGATCAGTGTGTGTGTGTGTGTCTGTCTCATGGGATCAGTGTGTGTGTGTGTGTGTGTGTGTGTGTGTGTCTCCTGGGATCAGTGTATGTGTATGTCTCCTGGGATCAGTGTGTGTGTGTGTGTCTGTCTGCCTCCTGGGATCAGTGTGTGTGTGTGTGTGTGTCTCCTGGGATGAGTGTGTGTGTCTGTCTGTCTCCTGGGATCTGTGTGTATGTTTGTGTGTGTGTCTGTCTCCTGGGATCTGTATGTGTGTGTCTGTCTGTCTCCTGGGATCAGTGTGTGTGTGTGTCTGTCTCCTGGGATCAGTGTGTGTGTGTGTGTGTGTGTCTGTCTCCTGGGATCAGTGTGTGTGTGTGTGTGTGTGTGTGTGTGTGTGTCTGTCTCCTGGGATCAGTGTGTGTGTGTGTGTGTGTGTGTGTGTGTCTGTCTCCTGGGATCAGTGTATGTGTGTGTCTCCTGGGATCAGTGTGTGTGTGTGTGTCTCCTGGGATGTGTGTGTGTGTCTCTCCTGGGATCAGTGTATGTGTCTCCTGGGATCAGTGTGTGTGTGTGTGTGTATGTGTGTCTCCTGGGATGACTGTGTGTGTGTGTGTGTCTCCTGGGATCAGTGTATGTGTGTGTCTCCTGGGATCAGTGTGTTTGTGTGTGTGTGTGTGTGTGTGTGTGTCTCATGGGATCAGTGTGTATGTGTGTGTCTCCTGGAATCAGTGTGTGTGTGTGTGTGTCTCCTGGGATCAGTGTGTGTGTGTGTGTGTCTCCTGGGATCAGTGTGTGTGTGTGTGTGTGTGTGTGTGTCTCCTGGGATCAGTGTGTGTGTGTGTGTCTCCTGGGATCAGTGTGTGTGTGATTGCATCAGTGTGTGTGT